>NC_079211.1:30788175-31000675 GCF_029633865.1 Lampris incognitus | reverse complement strand
AGCCCAGTTGCTCTGTTCAAAGAGATACTGAATCTTTATGTAGTTCAAGGTATGCATAATACAAGAGTGCACATGTGAATATCATCACTGAGGAATAGTTTCAACGAGTATGTGTATCTGTGTGTGTGTGTGTGTGTGTGTGTGTGTGTGTGTGTGTGTGTGTGTGTGTGTGTGTGTGTGTGTGTGTGTGTGTGTGTGTGTGTGTGTGTGTGTGTGCCTGCATGCCAACGTGTGAACCATCAGAAGGAGTTGTGATTAAAACCTACGTACAGGTCGATGCCTTTGGTTTGAGGTTTAGAAAGGACTATGCAAGTTTCTTTAACAGCAAGCACCTGTCTTTTTGTGAGCACTTTGAGCATTGATATCTGTGCTGCTCAAACTTGCTTCCAATGCCTCTGTTGCTATGTGTATGTATACACTGATCAGCCAAAACATTAAAACCAATAATCGGCACATGAATAACACTGATTATCTCATTACAGTGGCACCTATCGAGGGGTGGGATATATAAGGCAACAAGTGAACAGTCAGTTCTTGGAGTTGATGTGTTGGAAGCAGGAAAAATGGGCAAGTGTAAGGATCTGAGCGACTTTAACTTTTTTTTTGCATCGCAAATTGGTATTACAATCAAAGTTCAGCTTGTTATCAATCCTAGTGTCCAAGGGATAAATTGTGATGGCTAGACGACTGGGTCAGATAATCTCCATAAGGGGAGGTCTTTTGGGGTGTTCCCAGTATGCAGTAGTCAGTATCTCCCAAAAGTGGTTTCAAGGAAGGAGAACCGGTGAACTGGTGACAGGGTCATGGGCGTCCCAAGGCTCATTGATGCGCGTGGGGGAGCCCACTGCTCCTAGCTACACAGATCACAGCTAGGATGGGTTAATTTACAGTAGATTAATGTCCCCAAGGGGATTATAAAGGAAGCTTAATAATTAACTTAATCTGCTGCTAACGTCTTGGTGCCAGGTACCAGAGGACCCCTTCAGAGGTCTTGTGGAGTCCATATCTCAATGGGTCAGAGCTGTTTTGGCAGCACAAGGGGGACCTACACAGTATTAGGCAGGTGATTTTAATGTTTTGGCTGATCTGTGTATCTTTTGCTCAGGTTGAGTTCTGCCAAAAAACACACAAGTATGTACGTGTCTGTATGTCTTTAGGCATGCATTTGGAAGTGTATTTGTTTCACTGGGGATGTGTTTGAATGCAAAAGTTTGTGTTTGTTGCACCTCTTTCTAGCTCTTCTTGTCTTGAGCTGTGTTGCTCTGTGGTGCTGTACCCTTGTATCCTATTGTGTCTCCTACTACTACTGCCTGTCTGTCTGTCATTGTTTTTATTTATTTCTGGCTCCGTGTAGGCTGCTGTGATATTTGTGCTTCTGGCTGTTGTGTTGCTTGCATTGCGTTCTTCGTCCTGTGCTGTGCTGCTTCTTCTTGCACCCTTTATCCTCTTTCCATGCTATCCTATGTTGTGGTCAGAGTTTGTTAGTTTGTCACTGCCCGGATAGTAAAGCATTTCAAGTTTGGACCATTTCTTTCTCCTTAGCATGCTGGCCAGCAGAAGGCTGTGGTCTAAATAACAGCATCACCAGTGTCCTGTAACATATGGCATGTGGACTAAAGTGCATCGATTCATCTGTAGGCAGTAAAAAGCCCAAGGTAACTCTTGGCTTATTAATACTCCCATGATGTGCCAAATGGCATCAGGCAGTAAAGCCTACAGCTTGCAGTCAAAATCAACATCATGTTTAATCAAGCAGTTTGTAGTGCTATCTGAGCCCACAGCATTATGGCACACTATAATTTAATGACAACAGACAGTCACGTCTCCATCAGAATAATTACTAGACATGTACTGAATGTTTATAGCTCAAGGACAAAGAACTCTCAACACACGCAATACAATTCTTCTGTCATTTGGACTATAGGGAGTTTATCCTAGGTTGATTCTTGTTGGCCTGGGGTTTCATTTAGCCACTATGGCGTTACTTTACTTGACTGTTTTCTAATCATTGGCTGCGAGACAACATACAAAATGAAGACTGATTAATAAATTAATATCCAATGCTATTGAATTAGGTGTTTTACAGGTACAGAGTGCAGGGTCAGCTGCAAAACAGGGCCGTTAGACACGGTGGAGGTGAAATATTTGGATGGATGTTTGCCAACACGGGGGTTTTAAAGCTGTTCATCTTATTAAAAGATGGTCTCCCTATCCGCTGTGCCACCTAGCAGACTTTGAGAATTTCATACATCCAAAAGATGGAAAAAGTCATCGCTAAATTGGTAAAAAAAAAAAAAAGTTCCCACTCGTCAATTGCCTGAGCTGTCTTAATCATCGTTAGAAAATGTTCGCTATCAAATTGCTTTGCCCTACAGCCCTGCAGCCCTAAACAGAATCAATGCAAGATGGTGTAATTTTGTCATTTCATACAGATGCAGGCCTAACCCCCTGCTAATAGTGACGGATGGAGCAGTTAGGCCAGCAACTAAAGCTCAATTGATAAAGAAAGAATCAAATATGAACTCTGACCACATAGTGCTACACTTTGTTGTCCACTCGTGTCCTTCACAATTCTGGACTGTTTCATCCTCACCTGTCTCGCCGTGTCTTGTCCTGTGTTGCTGTGTCTTGTGTTGTCTTGCACAGTCCCATGCTACTTTGCCATGTCCTGCTTTGTCTTGTTCCGTCCCATGCCATCACTGGCTTTGCTCTGTGCTGCTGGTGGCTCAGTGTGCTGTTTCCTGTGTGGGGGACTCAGGGATGAAGATCAGTACCTCCTGCGTCACTCCAGCCCAGCCCTGGACCATGATTCGCCATGTGGACAGCACCTGCTGCTAGCCCACCTGGAGCACCAGGACAAGGAGCAGCTTCAGCGCACCCTGGCCCGCCTAGAGAATGAAAACAGGTCAGTAGGTGGAAAAGTGTAGGTGTGTGTAGGTGTCAAAATAAAAAAACAGAGAGAGAATGGTGTCTATGTGATGCAGATGGGTGGGTAAATTGATAATGCATATAATGCTATGATGCTCTGGGACATGTAGTAGGTTTGTTTATCAATTAAGGCTGCTGTTGTTGGCCAAGCAAACGTGTGTGTGTGTGTGCGTGCGTGCGTGTGCGTGTGCGCACGCACACCCTCCGCCAAGCACACTTATTCACAGAACAAATCTCATTGATAAATTAAAAAAAACCTCTCTGTTTAGATCGATAGATAGATAGATAGATAGATAGATAGATAGATAGATAGATAGATAGATAGATAGATAGATAGATAGATAGATAGATAGATAGATAGATAGATAGATAGAGTTTATTGATCCCGAGGGAAATTGAAGAAGCATCATTACACCTCATATAATCTAAAAGCAATCAAAAAAAATCAAAAACACACAATAGCAAGAATATAAAGCAAAAAAACAGAGAATATGCAAAATATAAAGAACTAAACTGAAGTACTCGGTGCCTATAAAATAGAATAAAGCGATGTATATTTACATCTTTATGTTCATACACAGAAGCGGGGTGAAACACCACATGAAAAAACATTACAATAACACTGAAACACAAATAATGTCTCCCTGAAAACAGCAGATTTTATGTAACCACACTTTTCTTGGGGACCCATTCAGTAGAAAGGATGAAAAGTATTTGACCTCGGCTTTACTGTGTCTAAGTGGCAGATGGCCTCTGAGCTTTTAATTCTAGAATAACATTGTTGGGTTTTTTTTTTTTCATATTCACTTAATTTGATACCAGAGGCTGTTTTCATAGGTATGATTCATATGAATAATGTCCCCTTGTCTTTTGACCTTTTTTGACATGTGCACACACACATACACGTATGTACGCAAACACACACACACACACACACACGCACACACACACACACACACACGTACCTCTAGGTTATCTGAAACCTTGACCCAGTTCAGTTTTTCTGTACTGTATGTAGAGATTATGTAGAGATGGAATGGTATGAATATTCCATAATATTTCAAATTTAACTTACCTTGCTGTCGCTGTCAAGTGAGGGGTGATGTTTGCGGAGATGGGCTAACATGTTGGCAGTGTTCGCCCCCTATCGAGCAACTTTCTTCTGCATGTGCGACTGATGATGTAGTCATCTTCTATGGGCTTCCCATCAGAAAATAACCAAAATATGCCCAGACTTCAGACTTTGTCTTTTAGATGGGTGAAAAATCTGAGCAGCACTATCACCTCCCTCTGCCACTATTTTGGAAAAAACTAGCTAGTCAGTATAGCACTTTTAGCTAGCAACATGGCATGCTGCGCCACCATGGCTACGTAAATTACAATGAAGTGATAATAAAACCATGGTAAATGAGATTGTGAAAATTAGACATGGTATGATAACCATCAGGAATTTTGTCATGATATATTGAAAAAACCGGTACCAGTTCCATCCCTAACTGTATGTATCCTATTATGATGCATCAGAGTACCCTGCTACCCTTATTTATGACAAGTCGTTGAATTCACTTGGTGCACAGCCTCGAAGTTCACCCTGCTCTGTGCTATTGCCCATACCTGAACCTACATTTAATACCAGTTCAGTCAAGACTGTATTTGGAAAGTATGCTTCATTATGATGGCAATATTACTTTTAAGTTTGGTGATGAATGGATCTGTTTTTATGAACAGACTGTACCTAAGGTACACTAATAGCTATAAAAAAAATGGACTAAAAATCGTGGTAGACAGGCATGGGCTGGGAGTTTTCCCATTGGGCCGCAGCCACACTGGGCTAGTCCATTCGTTTTTTTTTTATTATTATTTCATTTTTGATAACTTGGGTTGGTGGTTTTACACTGATAAGGCTGACTGCCCAAGTCATTGCAGCTGTACACCCTGGGTAGATAATGACTTTACCTATAATCACAATTAATGATCATGATGTTCATCCCAAGCAGGATTTAATTTTTGCTTATAAAGTAGTAGGGATTAATTTTTAAATGCACTGAGTCCACTGACTGCACTTGTAAATTGGTTTTGCTCAGTGGTCTCTCTCGCTCTCTCTCACGGTCACTCTCCCCGTCGACCTCTCTCTGTGAGTTCATAATTCCCATGTCTAAACTCAATCGAAGACTATTAAGAATCATGAACAGTTTCATGTCTTTATTTTAAATTATACATTTTCCATTACCGCACTTGTTCACAATTTCCCCTCTGTTATAAAATTTATAGTGTATGGATCATACTGATCCCAGTTGAACAGCAAATTTCTGCGAGTTATTGTTTCCTATTACCTTGCCACTTGGTTGGTTATTTGTTATACCTGTGTGGAGGCCATTGTGTGTGTAGTACTGTTGTTTTGATACAAACATGCTGCATTTCACTATTTCTTAACAACAGTGCTCATACAGTTGTTAAAAACTACAAGGTAATACTGTTTATTTACTGACAAAAAGTGTTCACAATAACCAGTAGTCCTGCATCCTATTCATATTGGTACCATTCTCCTTAACATTCACATATCACTGGGTAATGTCATGGTGATATATGGTCGAGTTTATTTGCAGTACTATGTGTGAATATACATAAAGGTATTTGTGATGTCACATCGTCTTCACGCTATGATAGGGCCCGATGGCTAATCCTCCCGACATGAATTATAGTCCCAGTCCATCGCTGACAGTAGATGCAAACAGGTGGCAGATGAGCTGGAGATAGAGGTGGATGAACACCAGCCAAAGCAATTAATACTGCATCAGTACAAAGCACTGGTTTAATGGACAAAGTTAGATAGTGCAACTGGGCAGGTATGTGGGCTACTAGGGACTACCTGACCGTGGCAGGTACCCCTATTAAGAATTCCCAATTTGTAAAGGAACTCCTACATGCTATGAAGTTACCTTCAAAGTTGAAAATAGTAAAATGTGCTGCTCACACCAAAGGCACTGACATTGCTTCAACTGGTAATAGACAGGCAGATTTGGCAGCTGAGGAGGCTTCTGAATGCCTATTTGTGCCTATGACATATCTTTGTCCAGTTATTGACTCCTCTGATGTCCCTTGGAGTGACATTCTAGAGGCTGAAAAGGCAGTTTCCCCAATGGAAAGAGCCTTTTGGGAACAAAGGGGGTGTAAGCAAGATCCAGACAATGGTCTTTGGAGACAGGAAAGTACGGGAAAGATTGTGGCACCAAGTAGGTTGATTCCTAGTCTCTGCAGGGCAGCACATGGTGTTTGCCATTCTGCAATTGGGGAGATGATGGAATAATTGTGTTCTGATTGGTTCATACCCCAGGTCACAGACCAAGTTCAAAATTTTATCCATAAGGGCCAAATTTGGTGAGAAAATAACATAAAAAAGGAGATTCCCACTAAACCTGGAAAGATGCCTCCTTCAATGGGCCCTTTTTCTCACCTTATGATGGATTATATTGACATGACTGAGTGCACACAAGTCAAGCGTTATTGTCTCGTCGTGATCTGTCGTTTTAGTAGGTGGGTGGAAGCGTTTCCGACTGCCCATGCGGACTCAAAATTGGTTGAAAAACGCCTGGTGAGGGACATTTTTAGTTGGTTCGGATTTTGCCAGCATTTGTACAGTGACAACGGCGTCCATTTCACAGCTAAAGAGGTTTGCAAAATTTTAGGAATTAATCAAAAGTTCAGCACAGCATACCATCCTGAATCAGCTGGATTGGTGGAAAAATAGAATGGGATTTTGAAACAAAAGCTATCAAAAACATGTGCAGAGATGGATTTAGATTGTGTTACATGTGTACCTTTAGCTTTAATGGCCATGAGAGACAGTAGACATAGAGATACTCATTTAATACCTCATGAGGTTGTTTGTGGTAGACCTATGACTGTGCGCCTGAAGAGAACAGAAGGTGTTCTTCCTACGAAGAGGAGATGGGTGAATACTTAAAAGGTCTAACCAGAGCTGTGAGATCTGTGTATTCACAAGTGCAACAGCCACAAGGGCCACCAGTGGAATCCCAAGAGAAACAGGTGTTGCCTGGAGACTTGGTGTACGTGAAGGTCTTTAAACGAAAGTGGAAAGAACCACAACAGAAAGGCCCTTACAAAGTTATGAAGGTGAAGGACATGACACCATGGATTCATCTGAACCACTGCTATAGGGTAAAGATGCTGAAAGATGGCACCATCGATGGAGAGAAGGAACAAGCAGACGACCGAGAAACGCGTGCTGTGGGGGTTTCTCGTCAATGACTCTAGGACTGACATAACTAATTATTGTAGGGTTAGGAGTTTTCTCATTCTATGACTTAGGCGTGACTGACACTGACAGCACAATGTAAGCGAGGGGCATTGGGATCTTTCCATGGTGTGGAGTAACTTTTCTGGCTGATCATATTGATAATATCACATATACTTTACAGGGTTTTGCTAACAAAACTATTAAGGTGTTCGACCATTTTTGTCTAACACTGTCATGAGCCATAGTCTGACATTACTGAAACATGAGATGGCTCTTGACTATTTTCTGGCAAAACAAGGAGGATTGTGCACGGCACTAAATTTGACAGGTGATGCTTATTACACATTAATACCAGATTCTTCTGACAACATGTCTAGTGTAATTACAGCACTGAAACAGATCAGAGACGCTGATTACAGATTTCAATCAACATTTTCATGTTGGGCGCCAATTAAATGTGGAGGATTCAAAACCTGAAAAAATTGATTTTAGAGCAATGTGAGGTTAATGGAAAAGGCAAAACACGAACTAATTCTTTTCAGAGTAATTACTGAACATTGTACAATTATAAATTAAACTAGTACCAGCTGGAAAGTCTGTCTAGACAGAAATTCAATGATGCATTGTCTGAACAGAGTTTAAATAGTGTCACTTGAAGAAGACAGCCCATAATTTAAGATCCCAGTGTAGGTACAAACATCTGGAACACTTCAAGGGTCCAATGGACTTCAACTCATTTGTAGTATGTGTATGTGCGTGTGTGTGTGTGCATGTTAATATACATGTATTTATGTGTGCATGTGTATACGTGTGCATGAGTGTGCATGTGAGTCCTGGTACAGGCTGATACAGGCTGGTACAGGATTGTGTATCCTATGTGTGTGTATGTATGTATGTATGTATGTATGTATGTATGTATGTATGTATGTATGTATGTATGTATGTATGTATGTATGTATGTATGTATGTATGTATGTCCGTATGTATGTATGTATGTATGTATGTATGTATGTATGTATGTATGTATGTATGTATGTATGTATGTATGTATGTATTTCAAAGAGCAGGAGAGAAAGAGAAGAGAGAAGATTAGAACGTATATGTGTATCATACAATGTGTTAAATGAAACCTCTTCATTAGCCCACCCTGTAACTGGAACAACTGTGATAGGTGCATAATTAATAGCTGGCTGTGGCCAACTAGGTCAGCAGTCAGCATAAAAAAACTGCTAACTAAAGTTTGTCCACCCATAAAATAATAATAATAATAATAATAATAATAATAATAATAATAATAAATCAAGGCGCCCGGGTAGTGTAGCCTACCAGCATGGGGGTTGGTGGTTCGAATCCTCGTATTACCTCTGGCTTGGTCAGGCGTCTCTACAGACACAACTGGCCATGGCTGCAGGTGGGAAGCCAGATGTGAAGAGGAGGGTAATTGGCCAAGTACAATTGGGGAGAAAAAAGGGGAAATAATAATAATAATAATGTTAATAATAACAATAAATCATTCTTATACAACAGTTTTCTAACACTCAAAGTCACTTAACAATAAACAGGATGAAACAAGACACAGATAAACATAACACAGACATACAGGGGTGGATGGGAAGGGGGGGCTAAGAGAGGGAGCAGCGGCAGCCGCACACGACTTCAGCAGTACTCTCCAACTTAAAATATAAAGAGCTGTTATAAAAAATATAACAGCTCTGCTACAGGCTCTTGTTAGTATAATGGCTTGTATATTTAATTTTGTAGTTGTACTTTTTGTACACCATATCGTTCAAGAGGAATTGATGTTCAAATATCTAATATAAAAACTAATTTTACCATAGTTTGTGCAATCAACCTCGTTTTTTGGCCTCAAACAATGTTGAATTTATAAACAAACACAAAACTGTTTTTGTGGGAAACCGTTCTTTTCTGTCTGGCTTCATTGTTGTATAAAAAGAAATTACTACTACTACTTTTGGCTGCTCCCATTGGGGGTCGCCACAGCAGATCATCCGTTTCCATCTCCTCCTGTCCTCTGCATCTTCGTCATGCCAGCCACCTGCATGTCCTCCCTCACCACATCCATAAACCTCCTCTTTGGCCCTCCTCTTTTCCTCTTCCCTGGCAGCTCCATATTCAGCATCCTTCTCCCAATATACCCAGCATCTCTCCTCCACACATGGCCAAACCATCTCAATCTTGCCTCTCTTGCTTTGTCTCCAAACTGTCCAACCTGAGTGGTCCCTCTAATATACTCGTTCCTAATCCTGTCCTTCTTCGTCACTCCCAATGAAAATCTTAGCATCTTCAACTCTGCCACCTCCAGCACCGCCTCCTGCCTTTTCGTCAGTGCCACTGTCTCCAAACTATATAACATAGCTGGTCTCACAACCATCTTGTAAACCTTCCCTTTAACTCATACTGGTACCTTTCTGTTGCAAATCACTCCTGACACTCTTCTCCACCCACCCTACCCTGCCTGCACTCTCTTCTTCACATCTCTTTTGCACTCACCATTACTTTGGACAGTTGACCCCAAGTATTTAAACTCATACGCCTTTGTCACCTCTACTCTTTGATCCTTACTGTTCCACTGTCCTCCCTCTCATTCATGCATAGGTATTCCGTCTTGCTCCTACTGACTTTCATTCCTCTTCTCTCCAGTGCATACCTCCACCTCTCCAGGCTCTCCTCAACCTGCACCCTACTCTCGCTACAAATCACAATGTCATCCGCGAACATCATAGTCCAAGCAGACTTCTGCCTGATCTCGTCCGTCAACCTGTCCATCACCATTGCAAACAAGAAAGGGCTCAGAACTGATCCTTAATATAATCCCACCTCCACCTTGAACCCATCTGTTACTCCTAACACACACCTCACCACTGTCACACTTCCCTCATACATATCCTGCACCACGCCTACATACTTCTCTGCCACTCCCGACTTCTTCATACAGCACTCTCTCTTGGCACCCTATCATATGCTCTCTCTAAATTTACAGAGACACAATGTAACTCCTTCTGGCCTTCTCTATACTTCTCAATCAACATTCTCAAAGCAAACATCGCATCTGTGGTGCTCTTTCGTGGCATGAAACCATACTGCTGCTTGCCAATCGTCACCTTTCCGCATAATCTAGCTTCCACTCCTCTTTCCCAAATCTTCATGCTGTGGCTGATCAACTTTATACCTCTGTAGTTACTACAGCTCTGCAAATCACCCTTATTCTTGAAAAATGTAACCAGCATGCTTCTTCTCCACTCCTTGGGCATCCTCTCACTTTCCAAGATTGTGTTAAACAATCTAGTAAAAACCCCTCTGCCATCTCTCCTAAACACCTCCATGCCTCCACAGGTATGTCTTCAGGACCAACTGCCTTTCCACTCTTCATCATCTTCATAGCTGCCCTCACTTCCTCCTTGCTAATCAACCGCACTTCTTGATTGATTATCCCGACATCACCCAACTTTCTCTCTCTCTCTCTCTCTCTCTCTCTCTCTCTCTCTCTCTCTCTCTCTCTCTCTCTCTCTCTCTCTCTCTCTCTCTCTCTCTCTCTCTCTCTCTCTCTCTCTCTCTCTCTCTCTCTCTCTCTCTCTCGCTCTCATTTTCTTCATTCATCAGCCCCTCAAAGTACTCCGTCCACCTTCTCAACACGCTCTCTTCGCTTGTCAGCAAATTTCCATCTCTATCCTTGATCACCCTAACCTGGTGCACATCCTTCCCAGGTTGGTTCCTCTGTCTAGCCAATCGGTACAAGTCCTTTTCTCCTTCCTTAGTGTCTAACCTCTCATACAACTCACCATACGCTTTTTCCTTTACCTTTGCCACCTCTCTCTTCACTTTACACTGCATCTCCTTGTACTGCTGTCTACTTTCTTCATCTCTCTGACTATCCCACTTCTTTGCCAACCTCTTCCTCTATATACTTTGCTGTACTTCCTCATTCCACCACCAAGTCTCCTTGACTTCCTTCCTCTGTCCTGATGACACACCAAGTACCTTCCTAGCTGTCTCCCTCACTATTTCTGCAGTGCTTGCCCAGCCATCCGGCAACTCTTCACTACCACCCAGTGCCTGTCTTAACTCCTCCCTGAACTCCAAATAACAGTCTTCCTTCTTCAACTTCCACCATTTGATCCTTGGCTCTGCCTTCACTATCTTCTCTTCTTGATCTCCAAAGTCATACTACAGACAACCATCTGATGCTGCCTAGCTATGTTCTCCCCCTGTCCCCTGTTTTTTTTTCTACGCTCCTAATTTCAGAATTCAGTTTCCTTCAGGGAGAATTTCATTATTTATCATTAAATGAAGTTAGCTAAATTGTAATGTTATTTGTTGTTGTTATATTTTGTGAACAGATGAATAAACCAAAATCCATTTAAAATGCAATTCAAGGGCCGCTCTGATGGCTGAGTGGAATAAACCATCGTTCTTGCAATCCGCTCGTCATGTGGCTGGGAGGTTCGTATCCCAGACTCGCCGCAACCGGTCATGGCCAGAGCATCCACGGGGTAAGGCATTCATTAGGCCACCCTTACCCGAGGGATAGTGGGTGTAGATCGGTGTAGTGTTCGTGGACTCGTCGTTCTCCAGTGACCCCTCTGGCCCATCCGGGTGCCTGCAGCCAAACAACCGAAAGCATTCTCCCTTCGCAGCCTGAAGGTAATGCAATCCATGCAAGGAGGCTTCAGCGTGTAAAATAGCGAGAGCAGCCGACACAAGTTTGAAGGAAGCTGGTGTTACGACTATCTCCTTCCTGTGGGAACATGAGCCAGGGGGAGTTATTCGACAAGTGTTCCGGCCATATGCCACTGGGTTAATTGGGTGGGATAAGGAGAAAAACTAGAAGTAAATTTATAAAATGCAATTCATAGAAAATGTAACTGTCAAAAAAGTTTTCAAACCCCTTCTGGTTTATATTAAACCCACTCCCAGATCCAGATCCAAATACAGATCCAAATACAGATAATGCTGTTGTGTTACACCCCTAACAGTAAACACACTTTAACCTTTTCATTCATTAAGTATAAGGTGTAGTTGAAGAGAATTTCATTCTAATAAACTGTCTGTGCCGCTATTCCTCTTATCTCAATAGAGATAAGAGGAATTGAATTATTACAGTTTACATTACAAATAAAATTAATTACTTCCCATGTGTTTATATGACAACGATGTACACTCTTCATGTTGTAATGTTTTGAGGTAATAATGGTAAACATCGCAGCAATTGCACACACTGTTAACGATCACAAATACTTAAGACCTAATTAGTATTTAATGTTTGTACAAATGACTTGCATAAATAGAAGCATTTGCTTCCAATTCTGTGTGTGTGTGTGTGTGTGTGTGTGTGTGTGTGTGTGTGTGTGTGTGTGTGTGTGTGTGTGTATTCCAAAAGTGTGTCTGGCTGATCCCGTCTCCTTTCCATCTGTCCTTTTCACTGTGGGCCCTTCAGGGTGCTGCAGGGGGAGTATCGGAGGCTCAAGTGGAAGCATGAGGAGGCGGTGTCAGTCCCCATGCTAACTGAATCTGGCGAGGGGGGCCCGGGCTCGCCCACGGCGGGTGGGCAGCAGGACGAGGAGCTCCTGGCTGAGGCGCGGGTTCTGCGCCAGCACAAGACGCGCCTGGAGACCCGCATGCAGATCCTGGAGGACCACAACAAACAGCTGGAATCGCAGCTACACAGGCTCAGGGAGCTACTGCTACAGGTATCATCGCAGGGAGAGGCTATTGTGACTTGATGGTGTATTGGGGGTTTGGGTCATGACATGAGGGGCATGGCCTGGTTTAGAGAGACCACTCGCATAATCAGACCGGTTAAACAAGGCTGTTCCCTGAGGGGACCTTAAAAGTGTTGTACACGCCCCACCCCCAGTATCAGTGTGCTCTGCCCCCCTCTCATCTATGAAATTTTTTTAGAAATAGGACATTTTGGGGGATGAGTGTTGTACTCCTTGCACAGACAAGAAAGGTGGAGCAGTTGATTCATATCAGATTATTGCTTTGATTGGTGGTGTATAACATAAAGACTTTACATGTCTGACTTGGACTTGTAAATATTAAGGGCTAGCAGAGTTCAACCAGTGGGGTGCAATGTTGCCACATTTATTACAGAAAACGTGAAAATTATATCTTCTCAGAAACATTTAGATTTCATCTAGGACTGATGCCTTTATTGAAACAATATATTTCATATATTTCAATTTTTCATTTATTTAATTTTTTCTTTTTTTCTTTTTCAACTCATTTATGTGTACAGTTACTCTTAAGTGCAACCCCGTAAATTAACATCCAAAGAAATGTTCCTTTTGATACTTTTGTCAGTGTCGTTTTTAAGACAATAGCTAATGGACAAATGTCCAAATCATGGATGTTTTTGTAGCTGCTCATCTCAATGGTCTAGGGTAAGTAAAATTTTCAGGAAGTAAAAATTTGATCTGGCACATAGTGTTTCACATCCTTACCATAGCAGCCAAATGAGGAAGAGGAAATCAGGAAGCTGCAAGTTTGAAGAGAAAGTGAAGTTGTCATGGCTAATAAGTAGATACGGCAGAACGAGCTCAGAAAAGACCTCTGCCAACAACAGCAGAACCCAAGGCCGACCTTGTTTCTGTTTGGCGGTGCGGGGGCTGTGGACACAACACTAGAGAGAGACTCTTTCATCTCAAATGGATCTCTGTAAACTAGAGTGCTCATAGACCACATATCTCCACAGCTGTCTGTCTATATGTTGAAAAAAATGACAATCTTTAGGACTGAAACTTTAGGAAACGCACCAAATCCTTTTGTACTATCTACCTTTTGTCTTGCTTTAAGTCACCCTGTAAAAGAAACTCAATGTAACCCCCTAAAATAGAAAATAGAAACTTTTAAACATAATGTAAATTCAAGTTTAGCCGACAAGTTCAAGTTCAACTCACAAAAAAAATGTGCATTCACTGGGCATGTACATTATGGTGATTGCCTGGTGTAACCCTAGCACATGCAAACAGACAGGAAAATCAGAAGTCCTTCAGGAACAAAGTTATACAAGTTTTTCTCTGAAGTATAATGAGAGAAGCTCAAAGCTGTGGCTGCTGGCAGAGTATGGAGGTGGTGGAGAAGGGTTGGCCTGTCTGTTTGCAGCTATGGTACAAAAAGGATGTGGTTCAGATGGGTGAGACTGAATAAAGACTATGGAGCCCTTTAGTAAGCATTGTGGGAGAGTGGAAGGCATATGGGGGCACTGAAAATATGAGTACTGTAATGTTGTTTCTGCTCCAGGTGGAGGAAGGGTGGATAGTACAGGACAGAAGAGCCAATAATCAAGAGGATGAGAGGAACTCGTAGAGAAAGAGCTCAGAGGGATGGCAGGTTCTGTAGAAATGGAGGTAGTCTCTAGCTTTATGTGGAGGGTTAAGCCTAGATTGGAAAGGAGTGACTGGAGATAGTGGAGAAAGTGAGTGCTAGAGGAGCAGATAGATAAAGAGGGGAAGGGTGAACTTATCATAAAGGAAAGTAACAACTTAGTGGTAAGAGGTAGTAGAGGTGCATTAAAAAAAACTGTACTATACTTCCAGGTGTTGTTTAGGGTAGTGGACTCTGACTTTTCTTTCTATTTCTACAGCTTGAACCACTAAGCTTTTTTTTTTCTGTGTGAGACAGAGCACAGGCAGCTCTCTATTCACAGGATCAATGTCAAAATTTGTTTTCTTGGAAAGAGCAGCAGAATCTGCCTTTATAGGTTTTGACGATGTCAGATTCCCCTAAGTGTCTGCACAGTCGTTTGATTTCATTGCATCTGCTTAGCTTTCTTCTCTCTGAATTTTAACAGAACTGCTAAATAACAAAAAAATCAAACCCCATATGTTGCAAGTCAAGTTTATTTGTATAGCCCAAATTCACAAGGTAGTCCTGAAGGGCTTTACAATCAGTACAATATACAACAATATACGACATATGACACCCTCTATCCTTGGACCCTAAACCCAAATAAGGAAAAACTCCACAAGAACCTCAGAAAGAGCATCAGTGGAGGGATCCCTCTTCCAGGATGGATAGACATGAAATAGGTGTCAAATGCACAAAATATACAAAAATAACAGAATTATAATGTAACATCATAGATTACACAGAGCAAGGTAATGTAGAATACATACAGTTAATGCATAAAATTGCATTAGGTTGCATGTGCACAATAAACTGTTGAATCACATTATGTGTTTCTAACTGGTGTGGTTATAGACCTGCCCCTACCTATATGTGTCAGTGTGTATTGTGCAATATTGCTGTGTATAGTACAACACTGTCTAGCTCTGTCTGTAATTCTTTCTGTCCTCTCCTGTGTTTATCCAAGTACAAAGAAACAGGATTGCGGTCATTGTTGGAAAGCTGTGAGGAAAAATGGCCAATTTTCTAAGTATATTATCATTGCTCTCAAAGACAGAGTGCCATTTTAGGACTGCTGGATCGGTGCCCTTAACCATCACATTCATTATTACCTGGAAGTCAAAATTATCTGTGATCTGATTCTGAAACACATGATGAATATGAGCAGTTGGATAATATTGGATAGTATTCATTGGATAATACTCATCATTTCTTGACAGCCCAAAGATGACTCAGAGGCCAATGGGTCGGAACCATCAACCCTGTCCTCTCCCGTTTCTGGGGGAGGACACCAAGGGGAGCCAGCCAGCAGGGAGACCACTGACACTGAAGCAGCAGGTCAGTAACGTGTACCGAAGCCAAAATATGCAATGCCGTTGACACACCAATGAGACCGCACTTGGTATATGCATGACTGTCATACTGAATTTAAAACCAGACATGCCCCCACCCCTCCATTTCTGGTAAACATCCACCCTCAGAGGATTAACATTGTGTGTGTTTGTTTGTGTGTATGTGCATCCTCCTGTGTGTGTGTCGGTGTCAGGAGATGACCCAGAGCATGAACAGGACACGGTGCTGCAGCTCCAGGAGGTGATTGAGCAGCTGAGGAACGTCTTCCCTTCAGAGCCGGGTGAGTTGGCTCAACACAGCTTGACAGACACCAACAGCAGTAGCAGCTGCACTTCAGAGTCACTCTATTTGCTCTTCCATCAACCTGGGGGGAAGGGGAGTAAGAGATGGAGAGGTGTGCATATGTTGTGCTGCAGGTCAATTTTAATGAGGGGCAGAGGGATTAAATGATGGCAGGAGAGGTTGATGAACAGATACATAGATGGAGGGAGACAGTGTTACGCTTCATAAACTAGTATCTTTGAAATCAGCTTAAAATTTTCAGTGCAGTCAAATGTAGCCAAGTAGTAGTAGTAGTCTAATGCTCCCAAAAGTAAATGTAAAATAAGACAAACTTAGATGTAAACGTCCATAGATTGTGTTATACAAACTATAGAAGTTTACATCTAAGTTTCCTTACAAAACTTCACACACAGCCTTGTCTTGTGTTAACACATTCTGAATGCTTCATTTAAGCCCCAATTACACTTGGCATTAACATGCGATCTGTATCCGGATATTTTATATGGATAACAAATGATCCGATCTCGCCCTTTGCATTTACACCGGGTATTTATTTGTGCTCTCCTTGTCAACAATGTGTCCACTTTAGAATCAGATCTTGATTTCTCATGCGTGCAGGTGGGTATTGAGAAGTCAGTGAATATTTTTAAAAAGAAACATGCCATGTGTAGAGATATGATTTGCAACCTCATATGTTACTAATGAAATGGTGAAACGCCAGCTTTACATAAAACAATATCATACATTAAACAGTAAACTATGTACATTAAATTCATTTTTGAAAACTGTCCTTAACACTTAGCAGTTTTTAAATAGAATGCAGTTTTATGCTATCTGCCCCAACGTATGATACCATAACATCACACAACACAGGACGCACAATTTTTCTAAAAATAGTTTATGTAGTTTATTACACCTAGTTCTGTTTGTCAAATGCATAACTGTATCTTGAGTATTATAAAGTGAAATAGTAACATAAGATATTGAATATAAGATATTTTTGGAACAAAAATAAGGTGAAAAAAAGTTATTTATTCATGCTGGCTGGCAGTTGTGCAGTGCTATCCATGGTCTTCTCCTGGATCACCACATTGGCGGAGATCAATGATCCCAAGAGCTATGCTGCCCAGAACTTGGCTCCTGGTAGGGTCACCTAAGGCAGATAGGTCAGTGAGGAGGTTCCAGATGAAGCGCAATCCAACAAAGACCTCAATGGCAGAACTGGCAGAAAATGTGTTCTGGTCACAATGGCAGTGAAGGCAGATGAAGGCTGCAACAGAAGGTGGTCCCCAAACTTCTTGGTACTCTGTGCCATTGGACTCTGGCCACCCCCTGCCAAGGACCGTGTGGTGGCTGCAGGTACATCAGCCACTCCAAGTAAAAAGCTGTCACATGCAGGCATCCTTCCATTATGCAGCTCCAGGATCAGCCTCTACACCCACCTGAGACCCCAGAGAGGCCCAGAGGGAGGACGATCATACTCGGCCCCGAGTGACCTCCAGTGATGATGCTATCTATCCATGGTGCTAATTCTGAACTCTCGCTTGTCTCATCTCATCTCATCTTCAGTTGCTTTTCCGGGGTCGGGTCGTGGTGGCAGCAAGCTAAGTAGGGCACTCCAAACATCCCTCTCCCCAGCAATGCCCTCCAGCTCTTCCTGGGGGATCCCAAGGCGTTCCCAGGCCAGATTGGATATGTAGTCCCTCCAGCGAGTTCTGGGTCTACCCCAGGGTCTCCTCCCAGTTGGCTGTGCCCAGTAAACCTCCAAAGGAAGGCGCCCAGGAGGCATCCTAATCAGATGCCCGAACCATCTCAACTCGCTCCTTTCAATGCGAAGGAGCAGCGGCTCTAGTCCGAGCTCCCACCGGATGTCCGAGCTCCTCACCCTATCTCCAAGGCTGAGCCCAGACACCCTATGGAGGAAACTCATTTCAGCCACTTGTATCTGCAATCTCACCGTTTCGGTCACTACCCAAAGCTCATGACCATAGGTGAGGATTGGAACGAAGAGTGACTGGTAAATTGAGAGCTTTGCCTTCTGGCTCAGCTCCTTCTTCGCCACAACGGTCCGGTACAACGTCCGCATTACTGCTGATGCTGCACCAATCCGCCTGTCAATCTCCCACTCCATCCTACCCTCACTCGTGAACAAGACCCCAAGATACTGTAACTCCCTCACTTGAGGCAACAACTCATCCCCAACCAGGAGAGAGCAATCCACCATTTTCCGGTAGAGAACCATGGCCTCAGACTTGGAGGTGCTGACTCTCATCCCAGCCATTTCACACTCAGCTGCAAACCGCCCCAGTGCGTGCCGGAGGTCGCGTTCTGATGAAGCCAACAAAACCACACCATCTGTGAAGAGCAGAGATGCAATTCTGAGGTTCCCAAAATGGACACGCTCCTCACCTTGGCTGCACCTTTAGAACCTGTCCATGAATATCACAAACAGAATCAGAGACAAGGGACAACCTTGGTGGAGTCTGACACCCACCGAAAACATGTTTGACTTTGTGCCAAGAATGTGGACACAGCTCTCACTTTGGTTATACAAGGACTGGATGGCTTGTAGCAACTGCCCCGGTACCCCATACTTCCCAGGACCCCCCACAGAGTGCCCCGGGGTACATGGTCGTAAGCCTTCTCGAAGTCCAAAAACATATGTAGACTGGCTGGTCAAGCTCCCATGCCCCCCTCAGCACTTCCGCAATGGTAAAGAGTTGGTCCGTTGTTCCATGGCCAGGACAGAATCTGCATTGTTCCTCGTGGATCCGAGGTTCAACATCCGAGGTTCAACATCACATTGCTCAGCCTCCCTCGGAGGCTGAGCAATGTGATGCCCCGATAATTGGAGCACACCCTCCGGTCCCCCTTTTTGAATATGGGAACCACCACCCCAGTCTGCCACTCTACAGGTACTGTCCCCGACCTCCACATGACACTGAAGAGGCATGTCAACCAAGACAGCCCAACAATATCCAGAGCCTGCAGCATCTCAGGGCGAATCTCATCCACATCCGGTGCCTTGCCACCGAGGAGCTTTTTAACTACCTCAGCGATCTCTGCCAGGGATATGGGTGGGGCTTCCCCTGAGTCTTCAGACTCTACTTCCTCCACTGAGGACGTGTTAATCGGGTTCAGGAGCTCCTCAAGGTGTTCTTTCCACCGCTTGACAACATCCCCAGTCTGGGTCAACAGTTCCCCTCCCTGGCTGAACACAGCCTGAGTCAAGCCCTGCTTCCCCTTCCTGAATTGCCGAATGGTTTGCCAGAACTTCCTTGAGGCCAACTGGAAGTCCTCCTCCATAGCCTTGCCGAACTCCTCCCACACCCGAGTTTTTGCTTTTGCGACCACTGAAGCGGCAGCCCTTCTGGTCTCCCGGTACCTGTCTGCTGCTTCAGGAGACCCCTGGGCCAACCAAGTCCGAAAGGCCTCCTTCTTCAGCCTGACAGCTTCCCTCACCACCGGTGTCCACCAGCGGGTTTTTGGGTTGCCGCCTCGCCAGGCACGGATGACCTTTTGACCACAGCTCCTGCGTGCCGCATCTACAATAGAGGCTTTGAACATGACCCACTCAGACTCCTTGTCCCCAGCCTCCCTCGGGATACACGAGAACTTCTTCTGGAGGTGGGAATTGAACTCTCGCTTGTATACTTTTATTCTCATTTCTTAAGTAAAAGTACAAAATGATAATCAAATGTTATTGCTGGCACCTTCTGTCTCCCAAATGCAAACACCGTGTACAGATTGCATGTACACCTGGCCGATCACAATGCAAGCCAGACTACCTCCAAATGTGGTCTGGCAGATCAAATCACATTATATCATTGTGCTGCTTTCATTTACATCTTGCATTAACATGCATTTTTTCCTTATCCAGGTAAGATATCCAGATACAGATTCCACATCAAAACAGATGTAAACAGAGCTTTAAGCAACAGAACACGGGAGGGAATGTGTTATCATGAACCAACATAACGAATAATGCCTGTGACTGAATCACAGCCACGATATTCTTATAACATGGGATGTTGAGTGTGCCATTGCTTTTAACAATTTTACAAACTGAGTGTAAACTACTAATAAGACACGTTAGTCCCTAGCTAACGGGTCTGACCCTTTAGTCGAGCGGTTGGTGATGTCGCCTTGTGGTGCAGTACACCCTGTATCGAATCCCGCACCGGGCAAGAAAATAACCGATTACATTGGTGGCAGCGGTGGGATCCGGAAGTGTGCAGATCCTCGGAAGTCTCTTCGGAGCGCGGGAATAACAAAGCGCGAGGGCGCGCTTCCGGGGAGGGTGACAACGGTAAACTACTAATAAGACACGTTAGTCCCTAGCCAACAAGTCTGTTTCCTTTAGTCGAGCGGTTAGGGACGTCGCCTTCTGGTGCAGCACACCTCGTATCGAATCCCGCACCGGGCAAGAAAATAACCGGTTACATGAGTAAAAAAGAAACCCTGAAAAAAATTGTCATATATGTTTTCAATATTTGCAGTTTCCTCCACAGAAAAATGCAGTATCACCACAAGTGGCTTCATGCTATGCAAACACTGTTAACAATGTTACTACATTCTAAGCAATTAAGTGGTGACAAATGTCACTACCATATGAACTAGCATAACTACTTACTTTTGTAAATTTACACTTTGTAACACTACAAACAACAAAACTAATTGAATAACTTACATAGTAAACGTAGATTAAATAACCTTGCTGCTTTTAGGCATATTTGTTGGTATATGCTAATATGTACATTGTGCAGTTAGAGAAGAGTGTGTGTGTAGGACGTGCATTAGCTTCAGATCAGCTTCACCAGTGGCGTGTTGTCTGATTCAGGCTGTCTGGATATTTAATGACTATTCTGAAACATATCTACTGTTGACACAGACTCTTGATGAAGCTGTTTAAAAAAAGCTATTGATGAAATCACCTTTTAAAAGCAGAATAATACAGATGAAGTTATACGACTCCCGTGATATTATAATTAACAACATACTATGTCTCTCGTCCATTGAGATTGTTTGATCACAAACTGATGTATGATTACAATTTTTTTTTTGTCGTCTGCCTCTGTTTTAGGCACCACATCACTCATCTAACCAAGTAGGTCTCAAGGACCGGAGATACGCCTGATGGGAGGCTTACGGGGGGGATCCATATGACTGGGGTCACCCCCAAAGTGCACGAGACCCTGCGATCGCTACAGCAGCTAGCTTACCCAGAGCTAACCCTCTACAGGAACTCACTGCACTGAGAGCCTTTATCATGCAAAACCGCTAAAGGCTAACGCTAATGCTAACGTCAGTTCAGCCAGGCTATGCTAGCTATCTGAGCTAACTTTAGCAGCACAGCCTGACACTGTGTCAACCAGCCAAAGGAGACTAACATTAGCGGCCAATCAGGGAGAAGAAAAAGTCAGAGCTCATTCAAGACACTGTGCTAACCAGCATCTGTGTAGTCATCTTCAGGTGTTAAGCTTTATAACGGTACACAGCACAAATTGGACCTTCTATGAAAAGGACTTTAAAAATGCAAAAAGAAGTGAGAATATCCATGTTCTGACAGAATGCCAGTAACCTCAGCGTGCAAGTGTTTTTGTGTTGTTTGTTTGTATGATTTCCTCATGCTTGTTTTTTTTTTGTTTTTATAAAGAGTTTGGGGTGTTAATGCCTACTAATGGGTTGGACTGACTGCAATTCATGTAGTTGTGCAGTGCAACTCAGGGAGCTGACAGCACCCTCAATGCACTTATTTACTCTGTAGAACTGATGCATCATAACACAGCCAAAGTGCCCACTAGCATTGCGCCTCTGCGCACACACGTGGTTTCTCTAATCTTCCTAAACAGCCTGTCGTTCCCATAGCTCACTTCTCTGTCTGAAGTGTGAACTCCGTGCTAGAACAGAAACACATGAATGCATGTGTTCACATGCACCATAAATATTAACATCCATATTCTTTATTAGCAATGCACCCCACACGCACACACACAAAAATACAAACAACACATACAAATGTCTACAAAATGAAATTCATGCCCCCTTTACTAACTGCATCAATACAACAAACACATACACATTCATGGAATTGAAGGAGAATCTGTTGTGATTTTGTGTCTCTTCAGCTCACGGACAGTGTCTCAATATGGAGCCAATATGTACTGAGGTCCAGTGGGTTTATTAGATATTGTCTGCCAATAAATTAAAGTATGCAGGCATTGACTGCGGTCTGTTTTCCTGCTTTGTGCAGACATAGGGATGTATTAAGAATTACTAGACTGTAGCACCCTCTCATTTCCAATTCCCAATTCCAAACGCCACAGGGGGACAAGACCTGCTTCCATATTCATGTCTTGTACTGACTTCATCAATAACCTCATCCTCTGTTGATATGAAATGAGTATAATCTAGACTGCAACTGAATACCTCCATAGACTCTTGAATGCTTTGTTATAATTTTTTCAAATTGCATACTTAACTGCTTTTTAGATTAATGAGGACACTAATGGTGAAACTGGCCCTCCATCACAACAGGTTCATATGCACATTCTACTCTTGATATTGGACAGTCTGTTAAAGTCTTGGTGGCATGGTGGTGCAGTGGTTAGTGTGGTCGCCTCACAGCAAGAAGGTCCTGGGTTCAAGCCCCAGGGTAGTCCAACCTTGGGGGCTCGTCCCGGGTCGTCCTGTGTGTGGAGTTTGCATGTTCTCCCTGCATCTGCATGGGTTTTCCTCGGGGTGCGCTGGTTTCCTCCCACAGTCCAAAGACACGTAGGACAGGTGAACTGGCCGTACTAAATTGTCCCTAGGTATGTGTGTGTGGGCCCTGTGTGACGGCCTGGCGGCCTGTCCAGGGTGTCTCCCCGCCTACCGCCCAATGACTGCTGGGATAGGCTCCAGCATCCCCGCGACCCTGAGAGCAGGATAAGCGGTTCGGATAATGGATGGATGTTAAAGTCTTAAATCCAGAGACAACCCACATAGACTGATAGCTACAATGTGTCTGCTCTGTAGCATCAAATAATATTAAATGGAAGTTGTCTATATTTAAGTTATCTCCTTTGAGTAGCAGGAACTAGAGTGATACAACACACACACTTTGTTTTACTTAATTAAGGTAGGATGCAAAAGACGTGCATTATGTGTCTGCAAGTTGTGTCCGTCAGTCTGTAGCCATATGGTTAATTCATTTGTCAGAGCAGGATAAAAAAGGAAGAAATATGGATCACACCAGATGAAGGTCCATACACTGACCAAATAAGACTTTAATGTGGGTAGCCATGGCAGCGGGGATGCTCGGAAGCAGCAAAGATCGGAGAGACAAGAAAGGAGAGGTGAAGAAAAGATTGCATTTATCGCTCCTGGGCTGTTGGGAGGGATCCTCTTTGATGTGCCTGCCACAGCAAATCTGTCGAAACTGACGAGCGGTTGCCTGAAAATGTGAGGTGTAGCTCTCCGTTTCCCTGCAATCACATGGCCTCACGTCTCACAAAGGACAGAGTTTCAGTGTTGGGAATTCGTCTTTGACCTTTAAAGACACTCGGACTTCAATGCCAGATATGAGTTGAAATCCCATGCCTGCATTCGTCATGGGCTCCCCTCCAGGCTCCGAGCTTTCACATTTGACACCATCGTCCGTGGCACTCACCACTTGTTAGATTTGATGCTGTTGCTAGGCAACTGTCCCCAAGGACGCAATGCTCAAGGTTTTTTTTTAAACCAGAAAGGTTGTGTGCCGTTCACAATAGAAATGCTAATAACCTTATGAGATTGCTGTGTCTCCACCCTATACCTAACTCTACCACAGTTTAGCTGGCAAAGATAGATTTTACCATCAGCATCTGTTGAGCCTAACTCATTGATTAAAATAAATGTCAGAAGTGTGAACAAAGAGCTTCTGGGCTGTTGGGAGGGGAAAAAACACACCAAGGAATGTTTATTCACGAAGCACTTCTTTATTGGTATTCATACATCGCATTACACGTCGATAATAAAAGCCCTCTCCTTACATTGCACCTTGGTACTTTGTGGGTGAACCAATGATGTGAAAGTGACAGGTGGTGGAAAACATAACAATTGTACTCCAAGTAGGATTATGTTAGCATATGTCTTGCTTGTTTTTAGAAGAAATGGAAAGGAGGTGAGAGAGGAAGCAGAGGGGAACAGAATGTGATGGCATGACTAAATATACCAGGTGGCTTTTATCAAGGAGCCTCGTGCTTCCATGCACAATCTTCACTCTGTAGCTGACGCATGTCAGTCTGTGGACAACCCTACCAAAGGATATCGCTGACAGTCAAACATCATCTCTACTGTGCCTACATCTCCCACTATTATCTGATGCAAATTTCTGTGAGAGTGGCTTTGCAGCACAGTGTGTGTCTCCCTGCATCCTCCCCACATCTGTCCTACCCCCCACCCCACCCCACCCCACCCCACCCCACCCAACACACAAACTCCACCTCCACCCCACCCCCATGCACAAACGTACCTACGCATGAATTCACATAGCCTACTTTGTGCAGTGTGGCCGAAGCGGTGTGATTGAAGAGAGAGGCTCTCCACGAAGGCAGCGGTCATCACAGAGGACATCTCTACAGGGATCTGTATCTCTAGCCGGCCCACTATACAGCATGTAGTAGGTTGAGTTGCTAATGACTCTTCCCATTAGTCCCCCGAGTGCTTGCATCAGACCTCCCACTCTTGTTATCTTTTGCCAAAGTTTGTAATGAGGACACATGCTTTGTGTGTACAGTATGTCTCTGATATGTCAGTGAATCACTTGACCTCCAAACAATGATCCGATCACGCTATCCCTCCTTTTTTCATATACACAACACACACTCCTCTACAGACCACTTAATATATATTTACCTGTCAAATTGAGCTTTCTTTTTTCTAATCACTGTTTTAAAATCTCATTAATCATTGCTGCATTGTTTTTTTTTTGCTTTTGTTTTTTTAATACTCAATGGTTTCCCGTTTGTCATTATTTTTCACATACAGCCCTCAAACACTTCATCCTGTCTCCTCTGAAGTTTTTAATCTGTATACTATGTTTTCTGAAGGCTTTTTAAAAATGGGTTACTGGCTGCTTTCTACTCTTTGTGTACAGAAATAAAAAGTTTGTATTTGGCATAGCCTAAGTCTGCCTGTGCTTTTTCTGTGCCTTCACTTATCCTTCTGAGAATTGAATAATAAAGCATAAAAACACCATGATGCCAAATATGGGGTGTTCATATTATTTTTTCTTTTTGTGTTTGCGTTTGGACTTCTTGGTGGCAGAATCAATATTTCCTGTTGAGACCTGGGGCATGGCCACCTCAGTGGGCAGTTTATCCCTTGCCTTTATTTCTTTCTCATCTCCTTCATCCACACCGTTTTTTCCTCCCTTCTCAATCACAGGAGTACCTGTCGGTTCCTCTAGCCTCTCTCCATCCTCAACATCCCCGGCAGCCTTAGGGTTATTGGCAGATAATTTGCTGCTATTGGTTGAGTCTGATTCAGTGTCACCATTTCCTGTGTTATCGCTGGGATCTTTCTTCCCCTGGGTTGCTTTGTGCGGACCTTGTGTAGCAGTTGATTGGCATTTGACCTTCTCACTTCCTGTATCAGGCCCTGATCTCTTGCTTGCTACATTATCTTTGGCTTTGCTAGTGGCTGCTGGATTGCTATCTTCATCTTCTACCTGATTATCTGGTGGGTCACACCTACCCCCCTGGTTCACAGCACCTTCTTTCTTTAAAATAACCCCTTTCTCTCTGCTTGCTGTCCTACACTCTATCTCTCTTTTACTCTCCCCTTCCATTTTCATATCAGGCTTTTTCTCCTCTTGCTCTGTGTCATCGCCTCCCTCTTTCCCAGCAGCAGCGGCTGGTTGCTCCGAACCATTCTGCCCCGGCACTTTGCTGTCTTCCTTCCCCTCCCCTTTTCCATCCTTTTCTTCTGCGACATCTGCTTTCCCTGCGAACGTCACTGTTTTCCTCCCTGACTTAGCAGCAGTCACTTTGGCCTTGGTCCCACCAGCACCCCATCTCTCCTGGGTTGTATCCCGGTATGTCTTCTTCTGACTGGTGTGCAGGCAGCGGATGTTCTCACCCAGCCTCTTCAGCTCCTGCTGCACAATTGGTTTGAATTTGGGGTCCAGGCGTTCCACCTTGACAAAGTCCCTCCGGGCTTCTTCCTCGTTGCACAAGGCCGAGTGTGCCCGTGCCCGCTGATACACCGCCTTAAAGTTTTCTATATACAGGCAGAAGGAAGAAGGTGAGGGCAATTAATGAATATTTATAGGCAACTTAAGAGGCACTGATAAAATGAAGTAAGTATAAGGTGGTTTGGGAGAGGGGTGATATATAGGAAAATTGGTAGGCAGTTAAGGCAATGGGATGGAAAAGATAAAGGAAAATAAAGCATTGTGGAGGTTATGGAAATGAAATTGCTGCACTGAGGGCCAGACAGTGAAAAAATATGTGGTAGAGCACGAGAAAGAAATAAAAAAGTAGAGGGCATATGAGGGGAAGGGGTAAATCCTGGGTGAAGAAAAATGTAAGTGCACCAATTTGAAACTAGCATGGTTAATGAATAATTCAGGAATAAAAAATAATAAATAAGGAAAGCAACGAATTCTTTTTTCGACTTGGAGGGAGTCTCAGCGATGTGGGGTGGTGAATGCTTCTGGTTTCTCCCCCAGTAAACAGATTCCAGGCTTTGGAAGAGTGGGGAGGCAGATGTCTGCTGTGGGCCAGGTATTTGTACTGCCGATAGGTCTTGATCTTGTTCACCTCGAGATGAAAGTGTAAAACAAAAAACTGAATCCAAGTGCGTGTCTGCAGCTTGTTGCCTCATGTATCAATTCCCATAGCAATCCATCGCGTTCCCTCTCTCTCTAACACTCTGCATCTAAACCTCTTTCTGTTTCCCCCAACACCGAAAACACTGCAAGTGTGTCCATAGGTGCCAACTTGTGAAAATGATTGTGGGTATTCATCCAGAAGCAGAGACCTAAAATCGTATATAACTTGTATTTTTACCAATCCTCTATCTATGTGACTACTAGCTACTGTCATTTCAATAAAATGGTGCATTTCTTTGTTTCTATGACCCCTCTGTACACCATGACTATAGACTAAGTCTGTCTGTGCTTATTGTTGTCTAATATTTTAAAAAATGTCCTATGGTAAACTGTAATGTAGTTTTGAACGTTACTGACATTCAATGCACATTACTGAAAGCTGTCAGAGTGACATTTATCTAACTTATTTATTTAACTTTTTTGGGGGGTAATTTTCCTTTTTTCTCCCGAATTGTCAGTTGTATCCGTCCAATTACCCCACTCTTCTGAGTCATCCCGGTTGCTGCTCCACCCCCTCTGCCAATCTGGGGAGGGCTGCAGACTACCACATGTCTCCTCCGATACATGTGGAGTCGCCAGCCACTTCTTTTCACCTGACAGTGAGGAGTTTTGCTAGGGGGATGTAGCACGTGGGAGGATCACACTATTTCCCCCAGTTCCCCCTCACCTCAAACAGGCGCCTCGACCGACCAGAGGAGGCGCTAGTGCCGTGACCAGGACACATACCCACATCTGGCTTCCCACCCGCAGATACGGCCAATTGTATCTGTAGGGACGCTTGACCAAGCTGGAGGTAACACGGGGGATTTGAACCAGCAATCCTCATGTTGGCAGGCAATGGAATAGACCGCCACTCTACCCAGATGCCACAAAACCAGGAGGTGTAAATAGCCAACAGCTTTGGTTGAAATCTCATGTTTGATAAAGTCCCGTAGTTAAAATCAAGCACCATGTCTTTGGTTTATTTTGTCTGTTGGTAACACGAGCAGTCTCGTTCCAGTTCTCAACAGTCATTCTGTGACTCAACGATGTGTTTTTGATAAGCCTATTTAGTGTTTGTTTTATCATTTTCTATGTTTTACAGGTGGCTGTTTGGGTGACGGGGGGGGGGGCTATTGGGGGTGCTCAAGCCACTCAGCACCCACAGAGCTGACATCGAT
Organism: Lampris incognitus; assembly: GCF_029633865.1. Taxonomy (NCBI): domain Eukaryota; kingdom Metazoa; phylum Chordata; class Actinopteri; order Lampriformes; family Lampridae; genus Lampris; species Lampris incognitus. The sequence continues at coordinate 30,972,471 of NC_079211.1, read as the reverse complement.
ACAGATGTCCACCTTCTCTCTGTCCAGCCATTACCTTCATGCTTCTTGAGCAACTTGTCATTGAGCTCTACCACCCGTTTGTACTGGTTCAGCTCCAGCATGCACTGGCTGAGGTTTAAAGTCAGCGGAAGTCGCACCTTCTCCAGAGACTCCCAGTCTTCACCCTTGTGGTCTACCTGCTGAACAGACAGACAGGAAGGAAGGGAGGCATGGGCAGAAGGAAACCCGTAGAGGGGAGTGATGGAAGTTGAAAGAAAGAGATGAGCGAGAGAAGGTGGGATAACCAACAGGCAAGAGAGTGGGGAATGAGGTGGAAGATGCACAAGAATGAGAGTGGTGAGGAGGAGGAGGAGGGGGGTGGGGTGGAGGAGAGCTTTAGGGGGGTGATGAAGGAAGTGGGTATCGTGAGAATGAGAGGAAAGATTGAACAGTGAAGTTGATAGATGGAGGGTAGAGGTAGAGGGATTGAGAAAAGATGACAAGAATGGGATGAGGTTGATACAAAGGGGTTGGAGAGATGAATGAGGGGGCCGGGTTGGTGTGATGTGAAAGATGTGGGGGGAGGAGAGGAGAGGAAGGTGTGAGAGAGAAGACACACTTTAAGGCAGAGAGAGATGCTTCGGTGAGCACTGTCATAGTGAAATCTCTCAGGGTATCTGTTATTTTTAGTCCCTAATTTCCCTCCCCTCCATTTTGCCAGCACACCTACAATGTCACAGCTGCACTCTTCAGTGAGAAAGCAACAATGGAGGAGGATTATAGTTTGCGAGACAGATTGAGCCTTATGTAAGGACTGCCTGACAAACTTCATAATAGTTAATCATTCTTCAATGGATTGAAACGGTTGTTTTGCTATGTGGCTAGTGTGGATCAGTTGTGATTCTCAATACATAAGCCCATCTGGGTAAATCCAAAAGCCTTATTTTAGATGTCAGTTTTCAGACAGGTCTATCTTATTGTGTGCATTTTCAAATTACACCCAAAACCTGGCAAGCGACACTAACCTTATATTGAAGGAAGTCCACATATTCTAAGGCTTCGCTGAACTTTGCAGAGGCCTCCTCGTAATGGTGTTCTTTGATGAGGAAATTGCCTTCATCTTGAAGGAGCATGACCAGCCGTAACATCTGCTGCCAGTCCTTCCCCTCTGTTTTAGAGGCCATCGTTTTATTTGTCTGCAGCTCCTCTTTGCTAGCTATTCTCTCGGTTGCTGTGACCTCGGCTGATGACTGCAATTCATCTTTTAGAACGTTCACATTTTCAGTCTGAGATTTATCTTCGCTTCTTTCTCCTATTGCCTCCTCTTCAGATGCTGGGCTCAGACTTTCAGCATTGTTGTTCTTTTCTCCTCCAGACTTCTTCTTCTCTTTTTCCCTCAGTTCCTCAACATCTCCCTCCTCTTCCTCAGCCTCCTCGAGTTTGCTCTGCTCCTCCTTTTTCTCCAACATATTCCAGTACTTCTCCTTTTCCTCCCAGTACTTCTCCTTCATGCGCTCTGACAGAAGGTTCAGCTCTTTGTGGACCAGAGAGGCCAGAGTGATGTCCAGGTTTGCCACCATGTTGAAGTCTTTCCGCGCCTCCTTTTCATTCCATACTGCAGCGTGGGCCTTGGCTCTCTTGTAATAGCCCTTCACACAGTCTGAGAGAGAGGAGAAGGTGGGAGGAGGGCAATGATGTTGTATGAGAGAGAGAGACATGGGGAAAAAAATGGAAAAACAGTTGAACGGTAAATAAGAACAGATAATTATTACTGTCTGAGATGGAGATGTTCAGTAATGAGACCTGCTGTCTGTTTTAGGATGTATGCCCAAACAAACTCATCAGTCCAACAAATCTATCTACTGAAGCTGAAATGGCCCATTTGTATGCATCAAGGCCAATGCATATTTTGCGCATCACCAATTACTGTTTTGTCTCATCAGCATATGACAGAAAAACAATACCCACCAGGGGCTTTTGTGGCATATATGCAACAAACAAAACGGCTTGAATACCACTGTGTGTATTTGTACATCCATTATTCCTCACCAAGGTCTTCCATCTTAGCACGGCATGTATATGCATGGACATAAACGTACTCACACATATACTGCAAGCACTGACATGCACACACACACACACACACATACATCTATATGCCTCAGAGGAGTAGGCTCGGGGTTGGTTGATTAGATCCCCATTGATGGCTCTGTCTCTTTCCTCCTCTCCAGTCCTGTTCCCTCTACTCTAAATGTTTCATTCTGCCAACATTGAAATAGATTTCTTCATAGCCTCTGGCAATAACAGAGAAACTGCAGTAAGCTGCCATCAGACTCTTCTTCTAAAAGTAAGGCTGGGCTGAAGGGCTGGAGCAGAAAGCTGGAGTGACTGATTTAAAGTGATAGAGAAAACAAGGTAATGATGACAGCAGGGGAAAACACGGGGGAAAGAGGGAGCAGAGAGCATGGAGGAGGCGGAGAAGGAGGGGCTGCAAGACGCTGAGGAGAAAAAGGGCGGAGAGAAAAGTGAGAGAATATGAAATAAAAAATAACTAAAAGCGAAGAGAGAAAAAGAAAGGAGCAGTGCAGAGCTTAATTTTGCACCTCCCATCCCATTCCACACACACACACAACACACACACACACACACACACACACACACACACACACACACACACACACACACACACACACACACACACTAAAACACATGTTTACAGTTCCCTCTCCTCCCACTACACACACACACACACACACACACACACACACACACACACACAAGCACACACGTAAAAGTAGAAATCAGGTGTAAGATAGAGAATAAAATAAAGTCTCATCAGAGCCTGTCTCTGTGTGAGGGCACAATTACAGGGCTCTGAGCTGGACATTGTGTCAGCATAAGAGCTCCTCAAGGATTATATGGGCTAGCCATGGGCATGGCTGCACAATTTCCAGTACTGTCCACATCATAAAAGCCCTTTCTAATGTCAACCTCAGCATTCATACAAATACTGTAACTCATTCACTGAGAACACAGCATGATCATGTAACAGCTTACTTAATGCCAGCACAGGCATTGGACCCTGCCCTGCCTCCTCATTCTAAGGTTTTGAATTTTATTGTACTTAGGATAAGAGGGTTCACATCTTCATAAGTATGGACAGGCACATTTCTGCTTTTCTGGATCTTACTGCCACCAAGCGGGGTTATGGTGTGAAACTGTGTCCCTCTACGTCACATGTAAGTATTTTCATGAAATTTCTATAGTTGTGGTAATATTACTACTACTACTACTCTTGGCTGCTCCCGTTAGGGGTCGCCACAGCGGATCATCTGTTTCCATCTCTTTCTATCCTTTGCATCTTCCTCTGTCACACCAGCCACCTGCATGTCCTCTCTCACCGCATCCATAAACCTCCTCTTTGGCCTTCCTCTTTTCCTCTTCCCTGGCAGCTCCATATTCAGCATCCTTCTCCCAATATACCCAGCATCTCTCCTCCACACATGTCCAAGTCATCTCAATCTTGCTTCTCTTGCTTTGTCTCCATACCATCCAACCTGTACCATCCCTCTAATATAATCGTTCATAATCCTGTCCTTCTTCGTCACTCCCAGTGAAAATCTTAGCATCTTCAACTCTGCCACCTCCAGCTCCGCCTCCTGTCTTTTCCTCAGTGCCACTGTCTCCAAACCATATAACATAGCTGGTCTCACAACCATCTTGTAAACCTTCCCTTTAACTCTTGCTGGTATCCTTCTGTTGCAAATCACTCCTGACACTCTTGTCCACCCACTCCACCCTGCCTGCACTCTTCTTCACCTCTCTTCTGCACTCCCTGTTACTTTGAACAGTTGACCCCAATTTATAAGTAACCATTATATATAATATATATATGAGGTCCCTCCGTATGTCCAAGCTCCTCACCCTATCTCGGAGGAAACTCATTCAACCGCTTGTATCCGCGATCTCGGCCCTGTGATGGCCTGGCAGCCTCTCAAGCATGTCTCCCCGCCTACCACCAAATGACTGCTGGTATAGGCTCTAGCATCCCCACAACCCCAATCGGGATAAGCTTGAATATATATATATATATATATATATATATATATATATATATATATATATATATATATATATATATATAATAGTTAATTATAACTTGGGGTCAACTGTTCAAAGTAACGGGGAGTGCAGAAGAGAGTGCAGGCAGGGTGGAGTGGGTGGAGAAGAGTGTCAGGAGTGATTTGCGACAGAAGGGAATCAACAAGAGTTAAAGGGAAGGTTTACAAGATGGTAGTGAGACAGTGGCACAGATGAAAAGACAGGAGGTGGAGCTGGAGGTGGCAGAGTTGAAGATACTAAGATTTTCATTGGGAGTGACGAAGAAGGACAGGATTAGAAACGAGTATATTAGAGCGAGCGCTCAAGTTGGACGGTTTGGAGACAAAGCAAGAGAGGCAAGATTGAGATGGCTTGGACATGTGTGGAGGAGCGATGCTGAGTATATTGTTATATTGGGTATATTTATATAATTTTTATTATATATTATATATAGTTATAAGTAAGTTAAGTTGTGGTAATAGTAGGTCGATAAAAGACTCTGTAAAGAGCTTGTTAAAGTGTCTGTGTTCACACATGAAAAGGCACCAGCATTGTTTACAACAATGCAACATACATCAAAAGGAGACAAGTAGAGTTTCTCTGTGAGACAGCATTTGAATGTCAGATGAAGGTGATTGGTTTTGCAATCAGCATGACAGGCCCTTCTGTTTGGCATTGCATGTATGTTGGCATTGTGCGTCGGTGAGATTTTACCTTTGTGTTTATCCAGCAGTTCAGTGGTGTGTTCAATAACCTCATAGTACTCTTCCAGCTCTAACATACACTGGCAGTAGTTCAGCTCCAGGGGAATGATCAGACGACCAAGGTTGATGTAGTCTATATCTCCTGGCATCTCCTACACACACACACACACACACACACACACAAACCAACAAAAAAAAAGACGTGAATAGCTTATGGAATCAGGGAAATGACAGTATCTTTTACCCATCTCACCGATTCGGAAGATGCAGTGAACATTAAGATCATTGCACCAACTATATATATACAGACAGGTGACAAATTAGAGGGAAAACCTGAATGCTTGACCCCTACACTGAGGGGGTCTGGGAGCTCTGTTATGCTGTGGGGGGGCATTTTCCTGACATGGTTTGGGTCCTCTTGTCCCCTTAGAGGAAAAGGAGGGTCACTGCAAATCAATACAAAATTATTCTGAGGGATCACCTTTATCCTATGATGAGACATTTCTATCCTGATGGGAGTGGTTGCTTCCAGGATGATAATGGCCCCATCCACAGGACACGAGGGGTCACTGAATGGTTTGATGTGTATGAAAATGATGGAATTCATATGCTATGACCTTCAGTCACCAGAGCTCAACCCAACTGAACACCTATGGGAGATTTTGAACTGACTTGTTAGACAGCGCCCTCCACCACCATCATCAAACACCAAATGAGGAAATATCTTTTGGAAGAACGGTGTTCCAGAATTCAGAGACTTGTAGAAATCTATGACAAAGGGAGCCCAGGTAGCGTGGTGGTCTATTCTGTTGCCTACCAAAACAGGGATAGCTGATTCAAATCCCCGTGTTACCTCTGTCTTGGTCAGGCGTCCCTATGGACACAATTGGCTGTGACTGGGAAGCTGGATGTGTGTATGTGTCTGGTTGCTGCACTAGCGCCTCCTCTGGTCAGTTGGGGCGCTTGTTCTGGGGGGGGGGGGACTGGGTGGAATAGCGTGATCCTCCCATGTGCTACGTCCCCCTGGCAAAACTCCTCACTGTCAGGTGAAAAGAAGTGGCTGGCAACGCCACATGTATCGGAGGAGGCATGTGGTAGTCTGCAGCCCTTCCCGGATCGGCAGAGGGGGTGGAGCAGTGACCGGGACAGCTCGGAAGACTGTGGTAATATATATATATATATATATATATATATATATATATATATATATATATATATAGCATTTTATTTTCCAGAAACCGTCAATGGTGTTGATAAAAGTGCTCAACAAATGAGGAGCGGAATATCAATATCAATATCAATATCAATATTTAGATATATATATATACACTCACCGGCCACTTTATTAGGCACACCTGTCCAACTGCTCGTTAACGCAAATTTCTAATCAGCCAATCACATGGCATAAACTCAGTGCATTTAGGCATGTAGACATGGTCAAGACGATCTGCTGCAGTTCAAACCGAGCATCAGAATGGGGCAGAAAGGTGATTTAAGTGACTTTGAATGTGGCATGGTTGTTGGTGCCAGACGGGCTCGTCTGAGTATTTCAGAAACTGCTGATCTACTGGGATTTTCACGCACAACCATCTCTAGGGTTTACAGAGAATGGCCCGAAAAAGAGAAAATATCCAGTGAGCGGCAGTTCTGTGGGCGAAAATGCCTTGTTGATGCCAGAGGTCAGAGGAGAATGGCCAGACTGGTTCAAGCTGATAGAAAGGCAACAGTAAATCAAATAACCACTCATTACAACCGAGGTATGCAGAAGAGCATCTCTGAACGCACAACACGTTGAACCTTGAGGCAGATGGGCTACAGCAGCAGAAGACCACACCGGGTGCCACTCCTGTCAGCTAAGAACAGGAAACTGAGGCTACAATTCGCACAGGCTCACCAAAATTGGACAATAGAAGATTGGAAAAACATTGCCTGGTCTGATGAGTCTCGATTTCTGCTGCAACATTCAGATGGTAGGGTCAGAATTTGGCGTCAACAACATGAAAGCATGGATCCATCCTGCCTTGTATCAACGGTTCAGGCTGGTGGTGGTGGTGTAATGGTGTGGGGGATATTTTCTTGGCACACTTTGGGCCCCTTAGTACCAATTGAGCATCGTGTCAACGCCACAGCCTACCTGAGTATTGTTGCTGACCATGTCCATCCCTTTATGACCACAGTGTTCCCATCATCTGATGGCTACTTCCAGCAGGATAACGCGCCATGTCATAAAGCTCGAATCATCTCAGACTGGTTTCTTGAACATGACAATGAGTTCACTGTACTCAAATGGCCTCCACAGTTACCAGATCTCAATCCAATAGAGCACCTTTGGGATGTGGTGGACCGGGAGATTCACATCATGGATGTGCAGCCGACAAATCTGCAGCAACTGCGTGATGCGGTCATGTCAATATGGACCAAACTCTCTGAGGAATGTTTCCAGTACCTTGTTGAATCTATGCCACGAAGGATTAAGGCAGTTCTGAAGGCAAAAGGGGGTCCAACCCGGTACTAGCAAGGTGTACCTAATAAAGTGGCCAGTGAGTGTATATGTGTGTGTATGGGTGTGCATGTACATATATATATATATATATATATATATATATATATATATATATATATATATATATATATATATATACACTACCGTTCAAAAGTTTGGGATCACCCAAACAATTTTGTGTTTTCCATGAAAAGTCACACTTATTCACCACCATATGTTGTGAAATGAATAGAAAATAGAGTCAAGACATTGACAAGGTTAGAAATAATGATTTGTATTTGAAATAAGATTTTTTTTACATCAAACTTTGCTTTCGTCAAAGAATCCTCCATTTGCAGCAATTACAGCATTGCAGACCTTTGGCATTCTAGCTGTTAATTTGTTGAGGTAATCTGGAGAAATTGCACCCCACGCTTCCAGAAGCAGCTCCCACAAGTTGGATTGGTTGGATGGGCACTTCTTGCGTACCATACGGTCAAGCTGCTCCCACAACAGCTCAATGGGGTTCAGATCTGGTGACTGCGCTGGCCACTCCATTACCGATAGAATACCAGCTGCCTGCTTCTGCTCTAAATAGTTCTTGCACAATTTGGAGGTGTGTTTAGGGTCATTGTCCTGTTGTAGGATGAAATTGGCTCCAATCAAGCGCTGTCCACTGGGTATGGCATGGCGTTGCAAAATGGAGTGATAGCCTTCCTTATTCGGAATCCCTTTTACCCTGTACAAATCTCCCACCTTACCAGCACCAAAGCAACCCCAGACCATCACATTACCTCCACCATGCTTAACAGATGGCGTCAGGCATTCTTCCAGCATCTTTTCATTTGTTCTGCGTCTCACAAACGTTCTTCTTTGTGATCCAAACACCTCAAACTTGGATTAATCCGTCCACAACACTTTTTTCCAGTCTTCCTCTGTCCAATGTCTGTGTTCTTTTGCCCATCTTAATCTTTTTCTTTTATTGGTCAGTCTCAGATATGGCTTTTTCTTTGCCACTCTGCCCTGAAGCCCAGAATCCCGCAGCCGCCTCTTCACTGTAGATGTTGACACTGGTGTTTTGCGGGTACTATTTAATGAAGATGCCAGTTGGGGACCTGTGAGGCGTCTGTTTCTCAAACTAGAGACTCTAATGTACTTATCTTCTTGCTCAGTTGTGCAACGCGGCCTCCCACTTCTTTTTCTACTCTGGTTAGAGCCTGTTTGTGCTGTCCTCTGAAGGGAGTAGTACACACCGGTGTAGGAAATCTTCAATTTCTTAGCAATTTCTCACATGGAATAGCCTTCATTTCTAAGAACAAGAATAGACTGTCGAGTTTCAGATGAAAGTTCTCTTTTTCTGGCCATTTTGAGCGTTTAATTGACCCCACAAATGTGACGCTCCAGAAACTCAATCTGCTCAAAGGAAGGTCAGTTTTGTAGCTTCTGTAACGAGCTAAACTGTTTTCAGATGTGTGAACATGATTGCACAAGGGTTTTCTAATCATCAATTAGCCTTCTGAGCCAATGAGCAAACACATTGTACCATTAGAACACTGGAGTGATAGTTGCTTGAAATGGGCCTCTATACACCTATGTAGATATTGCACCAAAAACCAGACATTTGCAGCTAGAATAGTCATTTACCACATTAGCAATGTATAGAGTGTATTTCTTTAAAGTTAAGACTAGTTTAAAGTTATCTTCATTGAAAAGTACAGTGCTTTTCCTTCAAAAATATGGACATTTCAATGTGATCCCAAACTTTTGAACGGTAGTGTATATATATATATATATATATATATATATATATATATATATATATCCCTATCTCTACCATAGCAATAGTTCCTTTTAATAAACAGAGAGGCTGCTGATGATTGCTTATGGCATGAAACAGGCTTGTACTGTCTCATAAAGAATTTAGAATGGGCGACAAGCACTGACTGCCCCTTAATAGTCTTAACTGGGGAAGGGGAGGGGCATCCCCTCCAGCCTGGGTGGGGTGCCTCAGAAAGTTATTAGCGCCAACACCTTAAACAACCAAAGTTACAGTGTGATTAGTGTAGGGAACAGCACTTTTTAGGAAGGTGTAAGGGTTGGGGCGACACCCTTTACTGAAACCATGAAAAACAACTTGCCTCCGGCCGGAAAAGGACAAGCAAATGGGGCCAGCACCCCCGCCACGAGTCAGAGCTAGATGGGGGGCCAGGGAGGCTTGAAAGTGCGCAGGTAGACTGACGCTGGTGGTGGAAGTGTCGTGGGACCTGCCCTCGGAGAAGTGGCAACCGCAAGACTTTGATGGAGGATGAGGCTGCTGCTCCTGCTGCAGAAGATGGCAGCCCACCTGCTCTGATGCCTCGCGGGGCATTTCCATCCTGTCAACAAAGGCGTGTTGGGAAGAAGGCGCTACACAGGGATGACGGGCCCAGCCAGAGATGCCTGTACCCCACTTGCGTAGCACACATTACATGCCCACTGTTGGTGAAGGCCTGGTATACATAGAGAATGGCGGTGGCAGTCGATTGAATAGGAAATATGGATAAAAAATGTGTTACAATGCAGTGCTCAAGTTAAAACATCGACCCAATAAAAACATTTTGCCTTTCAGTCTGTGGATGTGCATCTTATGTAGAAGGTGCGATCTGAAAGGGATTGGACACTGCAAGGTGGTGACAGGGGAGAAGGTAGCTAGGCAGCATCAGACGGTGGTCTGTATAATGACTTTGAAGATCAAGAAGAGGAAGAGAGTGAAGGCAGAGCCAAGGATCAAATGGTGGAAGTTGAAGAAGGAAGATTGTTGTGTGGAGTTCAGGGCGGAGTTAAGACAGGCACTAGCTGGTAGAGTTGCAGAATGGCTGGGCAAGCACTGCAGAAATAGTGAGGAAGACAGCTAGGAAGGTACTTGGTGTGTCATCTGGTTAGAGGAAGGAAGACAAGGAGACTTGGTGGTGGAATGAGGAAGTACAGCAAACTATACAGAGGAAGAGGTTGGCAAAGAAGAAGTGGGATAGTCAGAGACATGAAGAAAGTAGACAAGAGTACAAGGAGATGCAGTGTAAAAGAAAAGCGAGAGGTGGCAAAGGAAAAAGAGTATGGGGAGCGTCTGGGTAGCATAGTGGTCTATTCCATTGCCTACCAACATGGGGATTGCTGGTTTGAATCTCCGTGCTACCTCCGACTTGGTCGGGCGTCCCTATAGACACAATTGGCCGTGTTTGTGGGTGGGAAGCCGGATGTGGGTATGTGTCCTGGTCGCTGCACTAGCGCCTCCTCTGGTCTGTCAGGGCACCTGTTCAGGGGAGAGGGGGAACTGGGGGGAATAGCGGCTGGCGACTCCACATGTATCTGACGAGACATGTGGTAGTCTGCAACCCTCCCTGGACTGGCAGAAGGGGTGCAGCAGCGACCGAGACGGCTCAGAGAGCAGGGTGATTGGCCAGCTACAATTGGAGAGAAAAAGGGGAAAAGAAAAAAGAAAGGCATATGGTATGAGAGGTTAGACACTAACAAAGGAGAAAAAGACTTGTATCGATTGGCTAGACAGAGGAACCAAGCTGGAAAGGATGTGCAGCAGGTTAGGGCAACCAAGGATAGAGATGGAAATGTGCTGACAAGCGAGGAGAGTGTGCTGAGAAGGTGGACGAAGTACTTTGAGGGGCTGATGAATGAAGAAAATGAGCGAGAGAGAAGGGTGGATGATGTGGGCATAGTGAATCAGGAAGTGCGGTTGATTAGCAAGGAGGAAGTGAGGGCAGCTATGCTGGCTAGAAGAAGAAGAGTGGAAAGGCAGTTAGTCCTGATGACATACCTGTGGAGGCATGGAGGTGTTTAGGAGAGATGGCAGTGGGGTTTTTAACTAGATTGTTTAACACAATCTTGGAAAGTGAGAGGATGCCTGAGGAGTGGAGAATAAGCATACTGGTACCAATTTTCAAGAACAAGGGCGATGTGCAGAACTGTAGCAACTACAGAGGTATAAAGTTGATCAGCCACAGCAAGAAGATTTGGGAAAGAGTAGTGGAAGCTAGGTTAAGAGGAGAGGTGATGATTGGCAAGCAGCAGCATGGTTTCATGCCACGAAAGAGCACCAGAGATGTGATGTTTGCTTTGAGAATGTTGATTGAGAAGTATAGAGAAGGCCAGAAAAAATTACATTGTGTCTTTGTAGATTTAGAGAAAGCATATGACAGGGTGCTGAGAGGGGAGGTGTGGTATTGTATGAGGAAGTCGGGAGTAGCAGCGAAGTATTTAGGAGTGGTGCAGGAAATGTATGAGGGAAGTGTGACAGTGGTGAGGTGTGCGGTTGGAATGACAGATGGGTTCAAGGTGGAGGTGGGATTACATCAAGGATTGGCTCTGAGCCCTTTCTTGTTTGCAATGGTGATGGACAGGTTGACGGACGAGATCAGGCAGGAGTCTCCTTGGACTATGATTTTGCGGATGACATTGTGATCTGTAGCGAGAGTAGGGTGCAGGTTGAGGAGAGCCTGGAGAGGTGGAGGTATGCACTGGAGAGAAGAGGAATGAAAGTCAGTAGGAGCAAGACGGAATACCTATGCGTGAATAAGAGGGAGGACAGTGGAATGGTGAGGATGCAAGGAGTAGAGGTGATGAAGGCATATGAGTTCAAATACTTGGGGTCAACTGTCCAAAGTAATGGGAACTGCAGAAGAGAGGTGAAGAAGAGAGTGCAGGCAGGGTGAAGCAGGTGACGAAGAGTGTCAGGAGTGATTTGCAACAGAAGGGTACCAGCAAGAGTTAAAGGGAAGGTTTACAAGATGGTAGTGAGACCAGCTATGTTATATGGTTTGGAGACAGTGGCACTGATGAAAAGACAGGAGGCAGAGCTGGAGGTGGCAGAGTTGAAGATACTAAGATTTTCATTGGGAGTGACGAAGAAGGACAGGATTAGGAACGAGTATATTAGAGGGACCGCTCAGGTTGGACAGTTTGGAGACAAAGCAAGAGAGGCAAGATTGAGATGGCTTGGACATGTGTGGAGGAGAGATGCTGGGTATGTTGGGAGAAGGATGCAGAATACGGAGTTGCCAGCGAAGAGGAAAAGAGTAAGGCCCAAGAGGAGGTTTATGGATGTGGTGACAGAGGACATGCAGGTGGCTGGTGTGATAGAGGAAGATGCAGAGGACAGCAAGAGATGGAAACAGATGATCCACTATGGCGACCCATACCGGGAGCAGCTGAAAGTAGTAGTAGTCATAGTAGTAGTAGTAGTCTGTGGATGCGCAGCCTTCTCACATGAATGCGATCAAGTCTGATATGAACTTGCACTTTCCAAAAAGAAAAGATTTGCTATGCGACCATTTTGGTCTAACCCTAACCCTGAGAAAATAAAGACAGAGGCTATGAGTTTTAATTCATCCAAACTTCCTCCAGTCGTCCTGTGTTGAGATCAGCAGTGAAAGATTTGCTGACTTGTGGAATACAATCAACTTCTCATTTACTTTCAAGACTCTTACCCGAATACACATTTTGACACTGTTGCTGCCCTGAGCAACCGTGGATGTGAGTCACGCATTCGCATGGTTGATTCAGAGTGCGCAGCGATGGAAAGCAGCGTTGGTCGAGCGAGCTAGATAGTGAATGGAGAGAGGGAGCGGCGAGACCGAGCCAAGAAAAAAACGTTTTTCGACAGTTGAACAATCAGTGCAAGCATGAGAGGTTCTTCATCATACAGTCATAATTGTGCACGAAAATATTAGGCTGATAGGTCCAGTAGTTTGCGAAATTAGCTAGACACGTGCAACCAAATGCATAACAATACAAATCATTTGCAAGTTCATGACAGGATATCTTGCCCCTTAAAGAGTAACTAAATCCTAGACCATTTTAGCGAGTTTGCTGACATCAAAACATGCAAGGCTGGTCTTGGTACTCTTGGATGTTAGCATAGCAGGATAAACACAGCTGCAATTAGATTCATAATGGGTCAGTTGAATGCAGGTAAACCAAAAACCCAGCATTGACAGTACTACTGTAACTTGTTAGTGCTGGTTCTGTCTGTCTGTCTGTCAATGTTGATAGGCCTGGCACACCTAAATCAAATAGACCCATTGTGATCATGATAATTGACAAATTGTGCAAACAGAAATTTTCAGCCACAAGCCTTTCAGACAAATCTACACCCACAATAGAGATTGAATAGAATTTTGCTCCATCTTTTTCTGCTATGTGGACAGGCCCATTTACAAGTCTAAATATACACATGCATGCTGTCCTATCAAGTCATCTCAAATGCTTGAGATGTTATTCCTTTACACTTCCCTCTGTCCCTTCACAACTCTTTCCCTCTTCCTAACAGTCTTCTGCAACAGCAAAGCTGTCACATACTTTCCTTCCTATTTCTTCACCCCCCGTTTTCTTTCCCACTGCCTCCCATTATGTCTGGCATGGACAACACAGGCCAAGTAATGGGAAATTCCAATAATGCAACTGTGGATGAAGAAAGGCAACACAATGATCTCCAGTAATAACAGAATGATAGTAATGTCACTGAAATCCTGAGAAAATGAGAAAAAAAATCACATTCCTGCCCTAAATTAATTTTCTCTTTTCTATCTTTTCATCCATTTATACTTTCACTTACTCTGGACTGAACAGTTTTCAGCAGCAGGACCGCCTCCTTATACTTGCTGGCAGCCTCTCTGAATCGCCTCTGTTTGACTAAGGCATTGCCCTGCATGTGGAGCTTTGGGACAGTCTCCAGCTTCTCATCTTTCTCCATCATCCACGACTCTCGCTTGTAGGACATGGGGTCTCCTACCTGGAAACAGTGGGGCATAAAAGAAGTGCACAACTCTAAAAGAAAAAGCTCCACTGGTGTAAATCCAGTTGATAAGTATGAAGATGCTCAGGCGTGAACATGCGTCACCAAATTCCTGAAAAACCTCAAAGATCTTGTAGAGCAATTTGTATACAATTGTGTAGATTATGTTTTGCAATATTCCAGATTTTAATGTTTTTAGACATAGGGGTCAAATGTAGGTTTTGTCACTATGTATGTATGGATTTGTGTGTCGTTGTGTGAGTTATGAGTGGCTGTGTTTGATTGTGAACAAACACATTTATATTCACTTCAAACTGAAAATTGATCTTATATATTCATTTCAAAATGTAGCATGCTCATAACTGGTGTCAAGTACCTATTTCTTCTCTGTCCATAATTTGCTGTCCACACTCACCTGTATTAATTCCATGATGAAGATAAGTGGTTGAGGATTTCTCATGAGCTCATCCAGCTCAGGGAAGCCAGTGGAGTGATAGTGGAACAGGTTGCCCATGCCGCACATGTGCCTCTGGCCCTCCAGAGGGTCCCTCCCTTCGGCAATCAGCCGCATCCCCTTTGACACAATGGGATACAAACCTGTGTGCTGTGAAAATAAATACATGGACAAAAAATGTTCTGACTTAACAAGTTGTAGAAGCACAAAATCAAGTCAAACCCTGCTGGTGTTGCTGCCGTAAGCCCACGCCAATCAGTCCTAAACATAGAACAGAAGTGCAATCAGATGTCTTACTATGTGTATCCATAATTTTTTCGCCCCCCAAAGTAAAAATACGCAAAACTTGTACAATGAGATTGCTCTTTTTTGTTTTTATTAATAGTGTGTGAAGGATGCCCCCAGAGGTTGATTTCTGTGCATATCAATGAGCAGAAAAATAACTTCCTGTCTTCCAGTGCAGACTCATTAGGCCGTCATTTGGGGCCCCAAGGTCTAGCATGGTGTTTGGAGAGACGGGTGTGTGTGAGTGTATACTTGTGAACTGGGGTTGAACTCACTATGGCGTCGCACCAAAACTCAGCCACCTCTCCAACCCTCATGGATGTCAGCAGGGTCTCCCAAACCTCCATCTTGAACATCTTTCCGACAAAAATCTCAGCCGGCCTTTTAGCAAGTCGACTGTCATCAATTACTGTCCTCTCAAAGTTGTCCAACAGGGTCTGAAAATGGAAGACCAGCTTGGGAGGAAAGAGACACAAAAAAAAAGAGACACAGGGTGAAGATTAAGTATATTTACCATGGGTTTCTATTTCCTTCAGAGCTGTTGCAACACGGACACAGTGCTTATTCATGTGTGAGATTCATTCGCTTTTATCTGTTAAGGGCAACTGACCTCTTCCTCAACTTTAGTTGATGGATTATTTATTTATTACCTCCCCCTAAAATTCTGTTTCGAGTGTGACAGATTGTATTTAATTACCTGAAAAATGCATAAGAATCTGGGATTCACCTCTTCAGAAAGAGTAAAAGGGGGACACACATACACACACACTATAATGTGGTGTGTGTGTGCACACACGCAGGTAAATGGAAAGATTCATGCTGGCATTGTCATGGAAAAATGTTCATCAGTGTCCAGGCTTGAAGCCATATGGCTGGATGTGGCTAGGAAGGAAAGACGTGTGCAACCATAGTTCAGACGATAAACAGAAGTGCACATGCACTGCCAAGAACTAACAAAAAAAGGCATTTTATTTTGGTCGACCAATTTTTTTTTTTTTTTTGGGTAACAGGCAGATACAGAATAATTCCCTCCCTTCATGAATAATTCATCAGAATCTAATTGTGGTGGGCAGTGCAATGCGGGGCTAAAAATACCTGTTATGTGAAAAATTAATTGCAATAACATGCTAATTATGCGGGACATAATTTTCTCCCTACACACTGACTATAAGTCTAATTTTCTATTTGAATTCAGGTTATTTATGACATGATGTACCTTAGTCCCAGTTGGGAAGTGAGGCAATGGCCCCGTGCCTCCGGCAAGAATCTTTTTCCTCACTCCTGGGTGGTCGAGAAGATACGTCTCTTCCATTCTCAATCTGGCTTTTCCCTGCTGTCGAGGTAGATAAGTGTATCTCGAACCTTGGGGCCACACTGCAGGCTCTTGAGTTGAGTAGAACTGAACGAACGTGTCTGTTTTTAGAGACGAGTTCTTTTGGTTTTCTAATTAGCCCAGTGTATAGAGTCCTGGCTGGTTGGTTGGCTGGCCGGCCGGCTGGCTGGCTGCTCTCTGACAGATGGCAGGATTAGCCTGGGTTTGGAGATGGCCACTTTAATCTGAGGAGCTAATCCCTTTGCCTACCCTGGGGTGGGGTAATCCTTACGGGGAGGAGTAGAGAGGTGGAGGTGACCACCGGCACATGCTCAGGACGTCAAGAAAGACCCAGATCACCAGAGAACAACTCGGGATCATTCTGGAAAGACTGGGAGTAATCTTATGATGTAAGGATGTTGTAATGAGACTCCCACTGAATCATGGTGGACAGGGAGCCCTCGTACCTACAGACTAAAACTGAGGACACACCTGTGGAAATAGGATACCAGGTTTTGTTTTTTTAAAGGCAGGGCTCTGGTGGCTTTGAATTAACGTATAAATTACCCTGGCAATGTCAAGAATCACTCCACTTCACAGTACTTAAGTTAAATGGCAATTGAGCCATTTTGATTTCATTCTGAAGCTATTCAGATGTGTGGCAAAACACTTTCAAACCTATGTTATCAGTCCAGATGAGGGTATTATTTGATTTGAATGAAAACCTAAGACTGGCACTGAGGTTTTCCTAGTTTTGCTAGTGTGCTAAAACATTCTTCACAAGATTTAGATTCATACAGGGAGGATGTGTTAAAGGTAAGAGTAACAGGATGATTAACATATATTGTAGCTAAATGTAAATTTTTAAAAAAAGAAGAAAAAGACAAGCAAAAGTTTTCCGAGTCCAACCAAATATTTAATCATACATTAATGGATAATTTAAAACCGATCCTGTCAATTCAAGAACAAACATTCACTTTTACTACTAACAGAGGTATGTTGCACTTCTACAATGTAAGAAAATTGTTAAGTGAAAGGAATGACACATCATGTCAGCAAATGAGGAGTCCTAATCCTATTACAGCAGGTCCCTTTGCTCCTGGTGGCTCTCTGGACAACAATGACGTGTGGCTGCCCCCTTGTGGTCACTTCTCGATGAGTGAGTCCAGCTGCTCCTGAAGGGAGGCCAGCTGTTGGAGCAGAAAATAGCAAACTTGATTGATGCCCGTCAGCCCCAGGGTGTAATTGAGGGCTAAGTGTATGATGATTAACATGTCTTCCCAAATTAATTTGTAGCCTTCACTTGTCAATATGAACAACACAAACAAGCCAGTTGGGTGGCCACTACAGTGTTGCTGCAAAAACAAACTCGCCCGGTAGCTCCTCCGACTTAACCTTGGTCAATTTGAGACTTAACTTGGATATGAGATGTGGCAATTCAAATTTACTGAATGGACAATAGCAGGGCAAGCGTGTCACAATCATTCAAAATACAGCAACATATACACAGAAGGGTGAGCGTGCCGATTTGAGCCTTCAATGAGTGAGAACAGGCTCTTACCTGCTCCATCTCTCGCTCTTCCTGTTGAATAATCTCGTTCAATAGAGCTTGAAAGCGGTTCTGTGAAGAGAAAGACAAACAAGGTTTGTTTGAGTCTTAGTGCTGAGGCTCATTAAATTGTGATGGCCTCAAATGCTTCTTTGCCTGGGCTGCTCATGTCCCTATCTGTTGTCTGACAGAAAGGCCATTTGGAATGCCAGTCAGAGGCAGCTGACCTTTTCCACCCGTCTGTGATCATAATGACTGGAGATGGAGCTTTGACGGTCTGAGCACATTGGGCTCCGAGAGCCCGAAATGGCAATGTTATTAAAAAAACACAGCCACGTCTGTTCGTGTTTCACACATTGTAAAATCAACCCCAAAAGAGTGCTTGGTGGAACGATGAATTTTCATGCGTTTTTTTTCCCCCTGTAAGCAAAAGCTTACAAGGGGCTGATGGTGGAAATAAAATATTCATGCCTTTTCAAAAAAAAGAAAGAAAAAAAGATGGCCTCCAACGTGCTGGTGGGCAGAGTTTAGAGGGTTTAATACATGGCTGTTTAAAAAATTAACGCTTCACTAGATTTTTTTTTCCACCTCAAAAGGTATGTATGTGTGTCTCTTATGTTCATGTACATGCAGACCTACTTTCTGTGGTTTATGTGACCACTTTGCAGATGTCGGGGAGTATGAGGGTTGTGCATCTGCTCAATGCTTACCTTGAGGGCCTGGTTCTCCACTTTCATGATGAGTTCCTCTTGCTGTTTCTTGCGGGCACGAGTTTCCTGGAGCTTGGCCTTGACACTGTTGATCTGCACCTGATACTCCATTACTGGGGGGCAGAGGGAGGTTCACTTATTATTACTGGCACACACACACACACACACACACACACACACACACACACACACACACACACACACACACACACACACACACACACACACACACACACACACACATACCGTTCCTCAAGTCATTTGCTCTTTATGTTGCTCCTTTATGTTGTTGTTGCTGTTGTTGTTTACCCAATTTCCCCTCAGGGATGAATAAAGTATTCTGATTCTGATTGCTCTTGTTGGGCAGTGAATAGCGTTAGTAGAGGAAGTAAATGCTTTCAGGGAGCTATAGGTGATGACATAATGCTGAGGTCGACACTCAAACTTACAAAGTCATGGGTACAATGAACACACCTTAACCTAATGAACCACCAGGGTGCTCCCGTTTCAGTTTGAAAAACTGCCATAATGGCAACAACAGACCAATTTGAAAAGGATGTTGAACCAGCAGTGCTCAGTGACAAAACTCTGTCTGCCCTCAGCATCACAGGGGTTTCTCCTCAAGTCCAGCCAAGCCAATACACCCTCACAATAACAC
Source organism: Lampris incognitus (assembly GCF_029633865.1). Classification (NCBI taxonomy): domain Eukaryota; kingdom Metazoa; phylum Chordata; class Actinopteri; order Lampriformes; family Lampridae; genus Lampris; species Lampris incognitus. Next base: position 30,953,453 of record NC_079211.1, on the reverse strand, counting down.
GTGGCTCCATCAACATCAACTCCAAAATAAATGGCCCCATCCTCTGCTCCCCCACTGACCAAATCTTCTAATACATCCCATTGAATATGCAGTCAAGCAGGGAGGAGCATTGACGAAATTAAAATCTCTGCAGACATAGTTCATCTGTCTGACACTCATTAGAAACATGCAGGGCATCCAGGAATATGCATGGCCAGATTTTGGCTCTTTAAGGAAAGGCTCCACTGGGCTGGGCTGGCATAACTGAGCCACCAGTAGCCTTGTCTTGCTGACTGACAGCCGGTGCAAAGGCATTCAGCTGTCAGATAGGACAATTGTCTGAGATGCTGAGAGAGCCACAACATGTTAGGCTGCAAAAATGAGGGGGGAAAGTGGAAAGGAGAGCTTTGTGTTTGTATTTAAGGAAATGTGTGTGTGGAGGTGGGGTGTGGTTTAGCATCGGTTGGAAGCTGAGAGAGGGGGCACGGTTCGCAGGACAGCAGACTCTTCTGTAAGTAGGGAGGCTGATTAGCCTCAGGGGTGTCGAACTGATGGTCTGTGCTTTATATACCACAGTACAGCTGGGTCCTGGACTGACACGGACAGGGCCACAAAGCTGGAGAGACTGTATGAGAAGGGAGCCACAAGCCATGTTGAAAGAGCAGAGTGAAGGAGTGGCTCCAGCACTGTAACGCACCGGCCCATGTAGAAAGAGACTTTGTAAAATAAAAGCCTGTGTTAAGCTGACTAAATTGAGTCCGCCTTTCCATCCCAAACCCTGTAGCAACAGTCTTGCCACAGTGTGCATGGGCAGATCTTTGTAAAAGACTGCACACTTTCTGTGTATACATGGTTATTTAAGAGAATGCGTGCAAGATGACATCATGTTTTTTGAAAAGTGTGTGTGTGTGTGTGTGTGTGTGTGTGTGTGTGTGTGTGTGTGTGTGTGTGTGCGTGTGTTTGTGTGAGAGAGAGAGCAAGAGCGAGATATGCCTGACCTAGAAAACTCAGCACTGATTAGAAGTCCATACAATTGACTCAAGTTATTTTCAATCTCTGCTTTGACATGTATCGGTTTGATTTAACTTGATTTGATGTCAGACTGCTTCTACTTTCTATCTCTGTCTTGATAACAACATGCCAACTACTTGAGCATGACCAATACAAAAACATACAATGCAGAGAAGTCAGCTGGTAACTTGGTATGGCAAGCCACAAGGCTAACCAGATCTGCATCCACCAATCTTAACAGGAGTTGCTTGCAAAGTATGAAAGGCTGACTATGAAATGCTTGGTCAGATCTTATATGTTAAAGCCAAGTACAAATAAGTGCATACAACCAAATATGTTTTTACACACACATGTCCTCACCTGCAGGCATGCAAACACACACACACACACACACACACACATACACACACACACACACACATCCCAATGATTCTTTATGTGATATGTAAGCTTCCTACATATGTTTCATTTCACAATCCCATACTTTCCAAAATATTTTTTTCCAGTATTCAAAATTATGTACACTGATATTGGTTGGATAGTATGGCTGTAAACTGGACCACCATTCTTAGGCTGAAATATTTTTTTAAACAAGAAACATCACAATACATAATGGGGAGTGAGTCTTTACATAAAATATGAAGCCTTAAGTATATAAAGAAAGAATATTTTCAAAAACCCCCGATTTGTTCAATCCAGAGACTTGGACGATTCCCAAATTTAATTCTTTTGCACTTATCAGCACTTTTCCAGGCCTACATAGGACCCTGATATTCTCTCACCTATCTGGTTGTTTCCGTCCGACTCGTGATGTGCGTTATCAGATTCGCTGAGTTTGTCTTGGAGCTGTCTGACCAGGTCGTCCTCTGTGTCCATGATATTCAGGTCCTCATCCTCATGCCGATCCCCTTCATCCTCCTCATCCTCACTGCTGCTGCTGATGTCATTGAAGATCTCTCTCAGTTCATCACGTTGGGCTGATCATACACGGGACAAGGGACAAATCATAAAACAGAGATGTCATTACATGAAAGCACTGAGAATCACATTTTAAACGAGTTACGATCAGAGGACGCCTTTCAGGCCAAAACAAAGTATTGCAACTCACTTGAAGAACCGTGCCCCATCTTGTGTCCCGACGTGCCTGGTGAGGAGTCCAGGTTGGCCAGAGCACCATGCTGATCTGCCTCTTTGGTCTCATCCTCTGCTATCACCTCCCACCCTGAAGAATCTAAGGTTAAGAACAACCTATCTTGCGTACACACTATGAGGCTAGACACCCTGTGCTTTTTTGCACTTGTACTCCTTCAAATTTTATTCCTTTCCTTTAGCTCCTCATTATTTTGATTTTACCAGTAGAAGCTGACAACAGGTTTGCAGCAATGTTCTCCCTTTCAAATATTTACTTGCACGTTGTCCGTGCTGCTGCTGCTGCACGCGGAAGCTTCAGCTATAATTAGAAACTAGCTTCAATGTGACCAAATAGGCAATGATAATGCACACTCCTTTTCAATTAAGACATAGAGAGCAGTCGTTAAAGCAGCTCTTCTTTGCTCCTATTCTGTCAGGCATGTTTAGAGTTTCATTAGAGCCCTAATGGCCGACTCGCTAAGTGTATTTCTCTCACATAGAGGCATTAGACAGTCAAGTAGGGTGAACCTGGGAGGACCTAAAGCTCTCACTTGAAGCACTCATCAATATATTTTGGCTTTGTTTAGAGTATCTACTTTAGGGTAATATCTCAAATGTTGCTGGGTGAGACAGAGGTTAGGACTGTTCTACAAAGGCAAAAGGGAGTAATCCCTTTTTGGGGTAATCTCAAAAATTCAAAAGGTCATGACTGGCATTATGAATTCACAACAAGAAAAAATGATATTCATAATGCTATTTTACATGATGTACATTTTATTTCTGTGCCAAGAGATAAATAATTTGGATAAAATGATACTTTTTTGGTTTGACTGGTCACAGCTACTACTCTTGAGGAATTTGCAGGGGCAGATGTGCATGTCTAAAAGGATACGGACACTGACAGCCTCAGCGTCTGTACTTAGCAATCTCTTCACCTCCTTTTCCACATCAGGAGACTCGATGTACTGAGCATGTGAGAGAGAGACATGGGGTTAGGTTCACCACCAACGGCATGACACACACACACACACACACACACACACACACACACACACACACACACACACACACACACACACACACACACACACACACACACGCATTGTGGCTGGCCAAATGCCAACAAGCACATTAGCGATTAAAAACAGAGGAGGCCAAATCAATATGGCTCAGTTCTGCAGCTTCAGGAAGATTTATTCAGAAGACAAAGTAGAAAGTCTAGTGCTCACGCGCTCTCCTCCACTTTGATCAAAGCCACGGCGAAATTGCCTCCTTGCATACTTTTGGGGCAAACTAAGATGGAGAGGCTTTATTTATATGTAAATCTTAGTTTTCACTTTCAGCACAGTTCCTGTTTTATGAAATGTAAATGCCTTGTTGGAACAAAGCCCAGGAAACAAGATGGATCATTAGAGGGGATGTTAAAAGAAATGGATGGGAAAGAAGAGGGGAGCGTTCAGACGAAATGAAAATGTAAGAACCTTCTTTTTCGCAGTCTTGCGAAATCTCCTTTTGCGTGTGTTCTTCAGAGGGCAGGTGACTAGAGAGCAAAACAAAAGGATTACTGAAGTCAAGACAGCTCAAACAACTGTGGAGGACCAGCTGAGCTTACTGAATTACTGACGTGTGAAGTTTTCAAAACAATTCAAAGTGCTCAACTCATAAACTTCGCAAAGGATAAACTTTGGTGTGTGTGTGTGCGCGTGTGTGTGTGTGTGTATGTGTGTGTGTACTTACTGCCATGGTTCCAGATGAACTTCTTGTCCTTGTCTTTGTCCTTCTTCTTGCTCTTAGGGTCGGTGCTTCCCGTGGGCTCCTCTAAAGGAGGGTACAGGTCTCCATCTAGTGTACACACCAGCATCTAACCCACAGACAATGAATCACTACTTAGGAGGGACATATCATTTTGAACAAATTACTGCACTCCGCATTGTGCATGATTATTCCATGTTATATTGAAAGGATTCTGTGATTGAAAAAAGGCAAAGATAAACTAAAATTTTTGAGCATAAAAAATTGTTAATTTAACATATTCAGTGCTCTAAAAATGTAGCATGGCAAAGTCATTTTCAGTCTCTGTGTCATTCTTCATTCAGTCTTCAGTGTTCTACTCATGGAGTGACGTTTTGTTGCATCTAACAAACTCATCTCATCTCATCTTCAGCCGCTTCTCTGGGGTCGGGTTGCGGTGACAGCAAGCTAAGTAGGGTACTCCAGACGTCTCTCTCCCTAGCAACGCCCTCCAGCTCCTCCTGGGGAATCCCAAGGCGTTCCCAGGCCAGATTGGATATGTAGTCCCTCCAGTGAGTTCTGGGTCTACCTCGGGTCTCCTCCCAGTTGGCTGTGCCCGGTAAACCTCCAAAGGAGGGCGCCCAGGAGGCATCCTAATCAGATGCCCGAACCATCTCAACTGGCTCCTTTCGATGCAAAGGAACAGTGGCTCTCCTCCAACCTCCCTCCAGATATCCGAGCTCCTCACCCTATCTCTAAGGCTGAGCCCAGACACCCTATGGAGGAAACTAATTTCAGCCGCTTGTACCTGCAATCTCACCCTTTCAGTCACTACCCAAAGCTCATGACCATAGGTGAGGATTGGAACGAAGACTGACAGGTAAACTGACAGTTTTGCCTTCCAGCTCAGCTCCCTCTTCGCCACAACAGTCCGGTACAACGTCCGCATTACTGCTGATGCTGCACCAATCCGTCTGTCAATCTCCTGCTCCATCCTACCCTCACTCGTGACCAAGACCCCGAGATACTTGAACTCCTTCACTTGGGGCAACAACTCATCCCCAACTTGGAGGGAGCAATCCACCATTTTCCGATAGACAACCATGGCCTCAGAATTGGAGGTGCTGACCCTCATCCCAGCCATTTCACACTCAGCTGCAAACCGCCCCAGTGTGTGCTGGAGGTCGCGTTCTGATGAAGCCAACAAAACCAGATCATCTGCGAAGAGCAGAGATGCAATTCTGAGGTTCCCAAAACGGACACACTCCTCACCTTGGCTGCCCCTTCATATCCTGTCCATGATATCACAAACAGAATCAGAGACAAGGGACAACGTTTGGCGGAGTCCGACACCCACCGAAAACGTGTTTGACTTTGTGCCAAGAATGCGGACACAGCTCTCACTTTGGTTATACAAGGACCAGATGGCTTGTAGCAACTGCCCGGTACCCCATACTCTCGCAGTACCCCCCACAGAGTGCCCCTGGGTACACAGTCGTAAGCCTTCTCCAAGTCCACAAAACACATGTAGACTGGCTGGTCAAACTCCCATGCCCCCCTCAGCACTTCCGCAAGACGTTCCCAGGGAGGCTGAGCAATGTGATGCCCCGATAATTGGAGCACACCCTCTGGTCCCCTTTTTTGAATATGGGAACCCCCACCCCAGTCTGCCTCTCCACAGGTACTGTCCCCGACCTCCACGTGACACTGAAGAGGCGTGTCAACCAAGACAGCCCAACAATATCCAGAGCCTTCAGCATCTCAGGTCGAATCTCATCCACACCCCGGTGCCTTGCCACTGTGGAGCTTTTTAACTACCTCAGAGAGCTCTGCCAGGGATATGGGTGGGGCTTCCCGAGTCCTCAGACTCTACCTCCTCCACTGAGGACGTGTTAGTCGGGTTCAGGAGCTCCTCAAAGTGTTCTTTCCACCGCTCGACAGCATCCCCAGTCCGGGTCAATAGTTCCCCTCCCTGGCTGAACACAGCGCCCTGCTTCCCCTTCCCGAGTCGCCGGATGGTTTGCCAGAACTTCCTTGAAGCCAACCGAAAGTCCTACTTCATAGCCTCGCCGAACTCCTCCCACACCCGAGTTTTTGCTTTTGCAACCACCGAAGCGGCAGCCTTTCTGGCCTCCCGGTACCTGTCTGCTGCTTCAGGAGACCCCTGGGCCAACCAAGTCTGAAAGGCCTCCTTCTTCAGCCTGACGGCTTCCCTCACCACCGGTGTCCACCAGCGGGTTCTTGGGTTGCTGCCTCGACAGGCACTGATTACCTTTTGACCACAGCTCCTGCCTGCCGCATCTACAATAGAGGCTTTGAACATGGCCCACTCAGACTCCATGTCCCCAGCCTCCCTTGGGATACACGAGAACTTCTTCCAGAGGTGGGAGTTGAAGACCTCATGGACAGGGGCCTCTGCCAGACATTCCCAGTTCACCCTCACTACATGTTTGGGTTTGCCAGGTCTGTTCGGCAGCCTTCCCCACCATCTAATCCAACTCACCACCAGGTGGTGATCAGTTGACAGCGCTGCTCCTCTCTTCACCCGAGTGTCCAAAACATATGGCCGCAGATCTGATGATACGACCACAAAGTCTGTCATTGATCTTCCGCCTAAGGTGTTCTGGTACCAAGTAAACTTATGAACTACCTTATGTTCGAAGATGGTGTTTGTTATTGCCAATCCATGACTCGCACAGAAATCCAATAACAAGGCACTGCTTGGGTTCAGATCGGGGAGGCTGTTCCTCTCAATCACGCCCCTCCAGGTTTCTCCATTGTTGCCCACGTGAGCGTTGAAGTCCCTCAGCAGAACTATAGAGTCCCGAGGCGGGGCCCTATCCAGGACACTACCCAGAGACTCCAAGAAGGCCGGATACTCCGAACTGCTATTTGGTGCATAAGCACACACAACAGTCAGAGCCTTTGCCCCAGCGACTTGCAGTCGTATAGAGGCAACCCTCTCATTCCCCGGGGAGAACTCCAACATGGCGGCGCTCAACCGAGGACTTATGAGTATCCCCACACCTGCCCGGCGCCTGTCACCTAGGCCAACTCCGGAAAAGTAATGCGTCCAGCCCCTCTTCAGGTGTTTGGTACCAGAACTCATGCTATGTGTGGAGGTGAGTCCAACTATATCTAGTTGGTACCGTTCCACCTCCTGCACCAGCTCAAGCTCCTTCCCTGCCAGAGAGGTGACATTCCACGTCCCGAGGACCAATCTGCGATGCCGGAAGTCGGCACGCCCCGGTCCCCGCCTTTGCCTGCCGCCCGGCCTGCATTGCACCCTACCCCGATGCTCATCCTCGCGTGTGGTGGGTCCACGGGGTGGTGGCTCCATGCTGTTTTTTCGGGCTGGGCCCAACCGGGCCCCATGGGTCAAGGCCTGGCCCCCAGACACTTGCTGGCGAGCTCCCCTCCCAGGTCTGGCTCCAGGAGGGGGCGCCGGTTTCCCTTTTCCGGGAAAGGTGCTGTAACTCTGCTGGTGTAAATTCATTGGGGTTTTTGGGAATCGCTCTTAGTCTGGCCCCTCCCCTAGGACCAACCGATGGCGGTGAGCTGTCAATGAATTGTCCATCCATTATCCGAACCGCTTATCTAACAAACTGTCCTATCTATTTGAAGATGGTAGATTTGACTTCTTAAATTTTAGGTCATAGTATTATCTTACCTGACAGACATCAGCAGTCTTATAAAAAGTCTTCTTGTCCACTGTTTTAAGAGACTCCAAGATACAGGGAAGATCCACCAGCTTACAAGCCAAGGGGACACGGTCTACTCTCACTATGCCATGACGACCATCCGCTAACAAACAGAAGGATAGCATGGCATGAGAGGCTGTGAATAATCTTTCTTGGGCAGAATTATCCCTTTCAGGGAATCTGCTTTGTCTCCTGAGGGTTTCAAACAATGCATGATGACAAAACATTTAAAAACTTACATTTCCTTTAAAAATGGGTATCAAGATGTCACAAACAGAAAAAAACTACCACAGTTCAAATCGGGCTCAGACCTTTTAAGTGATTTTCAATCTATTAGTAACAATGTTAAGATCAACACCTTACGATAAATTTGAATGACATTGTGAAAAGGTAGCATTTCATAATGCATTTTTCAATGTTTTTTTTTAAACTGAAGATCAACATAACAGCTATGTGATAAGGCTTACGATGCAACTCGATGGTGAGCCTGTCTTTCATGTTCATACTGCTTGACTGGGCTATCCTTCTTACTGTGGAGGCATATTCCTTTAAAAACAGAAAGGAGAATCAATATCAGTTGCACTAAATTGAGATACAATTTCTCAGAGATAAATGTGCAAGTCTCTTACCATAGGAAGCCTAAGGACGAACTGACTCTCCAGCTCATAGGGAGCATCCTCTTTGTTCTTTGAGCCAACCTTGCCAACTGTAATCAGAGCATCATCAACAGGATTCATACTGATACAGTAGCTTCCACTAGGCTTTAATCAGTTAATGTAACTACACGTCCATATCCAATCATTAAACCCTCTGTGATGTTTAAGCAATGTACTCACAGCATCTTTGGCATCTGAACCCCATAACCATGATATTGAAGAGGGAATTATTTTTATTCAGTTAAAGAAGTTGTGTCATTATGTCAAAGATCCTTTTGGCAGAGATCATATTTTAGTGTAAAAGTGCCCTGTCAACACCTCTTGTTACTTGGTCAGCAAATGTGATTGTTATTCATACAGAGATAACTGAATTTTTCAACATGATGGAGAATTAGAAATTGTACACAAATAATAATTATGAATGGCTGCCCTTGGGATTCATGTCAAACTAAAATTACGTGTAATGGATTTTATGATTTTTCAATTCAGGCCGGATTTGAGGACATGACTTGACGTGAATTAAGTCTATCAGAGGAAGACATCAGTGCTGGGATTGCAAAGTGCAGACCTGACACGTCACGTTATAGACCAAATTGGTATAAGGACCAATGATGAGAATTTAAGGACTTATCAAAACACAAACCAGAAACTTTGGTGTCACAGCTGCGCTAAAATGCTACAGAAGAAATTAGCGTTGGTCTCACTGATTGGAAGTGGAAGTTACGCGTGATCATACTTTTTGATAACTACAAAACTACAAAAACTAAAAGATGGAAGGTTGGCCACATACAGTAATTCATCTGAACTTCCAAAATATATCTTAACTTTTTGAGATTGGTAGTTTTCCGTGATGCACCACATTAGCAGATAGATAGATAGATAGATAGATAGATAGATAGATAGATAGATAGATAGATAGATAGATAGATAGATAGATTAAACGCTGTTTCAAGTACCAAAAACAAAAAACAAGCAAAACAAACAAACAAAACAACGGTCAACAACCACTTTGTGGCAAGGTGGTAGACTGTAATAAAGCACACTTTTACAAAAGAGCCATCAAGTAAAATTAATGAATATAAGTAAACATTACTAATATAGGAAATGTGCACAAGGAAAAAAAAAGATTTAAAAGTGACGCTTGCATCGAGGTAAAAATGGTATCTTACGTTAGCTATGTAAGCTAATTGATGTCAACGGAATTTACCTTTCTGCTTTGATGTCATCTTTGTTTTCTTGCTTTGCATAAGGAAACTAAATCAAAACTGATTCCTTTCAGATACTAAATACCACCTAGCGAGGTGAAGACAATCCCTAGCTGACACTAAAATCTTGTACTGTTGACACGAAGAAAAAACATGGCACAGCTCAGTTGACTCCTGATGCATTCAGGATCAAGTTTTCTCCCGGAAGCCCCCGTTGTACAACCGGCGATGTACTTTGCTCATAAAATAGTTCACTGTGTTATGCACTTCTGCTCCAGTTGTGTCAGGCTGAACTAAATATTGTTACAACTAATCGAATATTTGACAATTACATTATATTCTTCAACTGCTCATACCGTCTTACGTTATTGATTAGTACTACAAGATTTTCTAATGCCTTTGCAATTGCTTGTGTAATAGACTATCATAGGTGTGGGTCGGTTCTACTGGCAAATTAGCTTATATCGTGTGTCAGCAAAAGGTTTAAAATTATATATTAATACCATTATTTTGTCGTATTGCACATCCTACTTGAGGGGAGCCTGAAGAATATGTCCAACTAGAATTGTCATTTATCCGATTTAGATGTCACTACGAACGCCCCATTAAACCGAGTGCTTTGACTATCGCGATATAGCCCCACTTTTGTCCGCACAGTTTTTAACTGTAATATCGCCATCGTTTGCACAATTAGAGAATTACATTCAAGTGGTTGGAATTCAGAAATTTGGAAATACCACCAAATATAATTTATCCTGACTGTTTAGATTGGTAATACGTTACTTGAAATAGTTTCCACAATTGTGTTTATGTCCAACTAAGATCATCAACGAGCTACTCTTGAAATCGTCAAAAACTTGCTAACAAATTTGCTGCCCTAACAATACTACAGGGATTTTTTTTCTTGTCATCTATCTCACTTCCCGTTCAAACTAACGCAAAACCAGTCAGACTTCGCAACAAGAGTCCTCAGAAAAAAAATGTGTCAACAGCTACGGAAATAATACTGCAAGAATGGTATCAAAATATCTACCTCACTCACAGATCCCCTAACCTGTAATAATGTTCGATATGTAATCTTATAATTTATCGCACTGACTGTTCAAGAAAAAATAGTTTCCTCAGAGACTTTTATTTTGAAGTTAACATTGCACGTTTCTGGAAAAATTTCACTTTCAGTTCCGGGCCGGGCTCGAGTTCCCTGTTGGTGTCGTCCTTCTGGTGTCTATCACTTAGCTTGCATAAAGCATTTAAACTAAGTTTGTGCTTATAGACGACAGCGTTGCGACATCAGACGTCTTGAGTGACTAAAATGAGGTTTAAACTAACGGTCAACAGTGCTAGGAGGGCAACGAGGACATTATGGTTCCTTATGCTGGTGAGCCTGTCTATCAGCATCTGTGTTTGCAGAGCATCAACTCAAGAGGAGGACAGTGCCATGGAGAACATCGTTACAGAGAAGAAGGCGGAGGAGAGCCACAGGCAGGATAGTGCAGACTTGCTTATCTTCATTATGCTCCTCACCCTTACGATCTTAACTATTTGGCTTTTCAAACACCGGCGATTTAGGTTTTTGCATGAAACTGGACTGGCGATGATCTATGGTGAGAAGCCTGACAGATTGATGTCATCAGTCATCGTCAGTATTGTCTGTTGCATAAAATTTTGATCGCCTGATCCCACTGTGGAAGACTTGCGTTATAGTTTTGGTCTGCATTTGTAAAGATGATTAAGGCCAAGAGTAGAAATTGATGACTGCCAATAGCATTCTCGGGTTAAATGGGACGCTGCCTCCAGTATCAGCAGTTTAATTAGTTTAAAATGTATTGGCAACGCTATCTTGAATGTTAACCTGTAATATAACATACAGCAGTATGTGTAAGCAACCCTTCTGCATCTGTTTATAAAACATGGTACTTAGAATTATGTCCAGCCATTGTAATCTTACATTTTGAACATTCCTTGGTGTAATGGTAGCATTCACAAGGATAATAATCAACTAACTTCATCTTTTCCCTGTTTCCTTTGTACTTCTGTCTAGGCTTACTGGTTGGTGTGGTCCTACGCTATGGCATCCATGTGCCACGTGACATTAGTCATGTCACCATGAACTGCCATTTTAATGCTAGCCCTGCCACCCTGCTGGTGAATGTCAGTGGCAAATTCTATGAGTACACCCTGAAAGGAGAGATCGGTGCTAGTGAGGTCGACGATGTGCAGGATAATGAAATGCTGCGCAAGGTAGAGACCAAGCAATACATAGGCTGTATCATGTGAAACAGGATTATGTGAAACACACCAACAGTGCAGCAATGTAATGTGAGGCTCGTCTAATGTTTTCATACAATCCAAAGGAGTTGAATCAAGTGCAACTGGACTTGGTATATATCCGAGAAGACATTTCGCCTCTCATCCAAGAGGCTTCCTCGGTTCGTGCCATTCTGACTAGACCAAGCTAGTCTGACTGGCTGGACTCCAAAGAGGATAAATTCTGAGTCTCATCACCAGCCAGTCGGACTAGCTTCGTCTAGTCAGAAAGACACGAACCGAGGAAGCCTCTTGGATGAGAGGCGAAACGTCTTCACGGATATATACCAAGTCCAGTTGCACTTGATTCAACTTCTTTGGATAACCATAATCTGGATGAATGAGAACATTCACAGACACGTTTTCATACTATGTTTATCTTTGGTTGTATTTGTTAGGCTTCCTGGTTTTCTGTTTTCATTTTATGAGATTTCTCTGTTTAGAGACCATTTGCAAGCTTTACCTCCAAATTAATTTGCTTTCTCTGCCACAACAACCAAGTTCCAGTGTGGATTTAAATGCCCAATCATAAACTTGAAAGCAAGGGCTCAGGAATTAGAGAGGTTTATATAATTTTGACTTTGACATATAGATTATACAGCTAATCCTTAGCAGTCAAGGAGGCTACTATTTGACTTTTTTAAACAGAGGGGGTCAGTAAGTAATCTGATGAACAACTTCAGCACGCCTAAATTGGTATCAAGTGACATCCATTTTCCTCCGTCAGTATGGAGGGGCATTCCTCATCATGTGATTTTACTTCAGTGTCCAAACCCATCTTTGGTGATGCAGTGATCAAAGTTGAACATTAATTTGCAGTGGTATAGAAATCCAAATATTTTGTCAAGCTAGAATAAGCATCGAGTGCCTTCAAGATGATGCTACACTGAAAGCAGATGTTTCATTGCTTGTTCCAGTGCTTCAGCACTATTATGTGGCACTTTTTTTGTGTGACTCAGGTGACCTTTGACCCAGAAGTGTTCTTCAACATCCTTCTACCCCCAATCATCTTCCATGCCGGCTACAGCCTGAAAAGGGTACAGTATTAAAAAGGGATTAAAGGCATAGTCCATACTGCTGCACATAACACACACTTAGAATTTGCTTATTTTTGGCATTTGTTATTGGTCTTCACAGATGATGTAGATTTCTTCTTTGTGGAGTCTCACATCTTAATATCCATTTCTATTATAACCATTTTTAGAAATCAAAGTAGTTCAGGAATGGATGAAGAGGAATATCATAAATATACAGAATATTTGATGGGGGGTTTTTTTTGTTTGTTTTTTAATGTCTCTTTCAGAGACATTTCTTCCGAAACATGGGATCCATCCTTGCTTATGCTTTTCTAGGGACAGTCATTTCCTGTTTCATCATTGGGTAAGAACTATATTGTTTTATTTGCTAAATAACCAAAATGACCTTCACTTCTCTACCCATTTAAATTGAATGTGGCAAGCAATAAAGTAAATTCTCAGATCTGGTGCAGTATTTGTGTATATCAGTTACTGTCACATTTGGATCTCCCTTCAGTAAAGTGAGTCTGGTTCACAATGATATGTAAGGGTACATGCTGTCCCTTTGTTTTTCAGATCGCTTATGTATGGCTGTGTGATGCTGATGAAGCAGGTGGGGCAGCTGGATGGGGACTTTTTCTTCACTGACTGTCTTTTCTTTGGCGCTATTGTCTCTGCCACAGACCCTGGTGTGTATGCTATGCCTTAGTCTCTAAAGTTAGTCTCTTTCAATGTGTATCAGTGCGATCATTGTTTTGAGTCATTATGCAACTGTGCTGTTAATAAGGGTGGGGATACCTGCAGTCAGTTGAGACTGAAGAAGTCACTTAGATGAGTGATGGAACGTGTCTCCCAATAAACGTAGTGTCCAGATGAACTGATTCAACTTTCTGTGACTAATATATAACCTATAACAGAAAGACAGATTAGAATCCAAGAAAAAGGAGAGATGGTGGACCAAAACAAAGCCAGTCAAAATCATGGCCACCAGCAGACATCTGTATTGCATCATCTAATTGGCCTGGTCACAAGTACGGTATCATCGTTTTGGTCAGTCCCCATAATGGCAAAATGACAGATACAAGTGCATTTCTGTTTGTGTTGCAGTGACGGTCTTGGCAATCTTCAACGAGCTACAGGTGGACGTGGATCTGTACGCCTTGCTTTTTGGAGAATCAGTTCTCAATGATGCAGTGGCTGTTGTACTGTCCTCGTAAGTCCTCTTTCCTGTTAATGTCACATGACAGATATCTCTGGTTCTCTTCTGATGCATCTTGAGTGTTGATTTTAGCCAATGTCATCTGCTGTTTAAAACTATGAAGAAGATAGCAGTGATACATGGTCATTGCATTGGTGTTTGACCACTGGTGCATTGGTGTTTGACTAAATCACTTCATTTGAAATCAATCAATAGCTGGCACTATTGTGTCAGCACCTTCCCCACTGCCAAATAAAAAAAGAAACCACAGTTAAACTTGAGTTTTAGCAACTGATGCTGTAGTATCTAGTATGTTGTAAAAAGTGGAAAATGGTATGCACTGTATCATTTTTCATGGGGAAGTCCTACTCAAAACTAGCCGTTAAAATTAACATGTGTCATAAATACACATGTAATAGAAAGTATCAAAAAAGGACATTTGTTTGTATGTAAATCTTATGAGGTATTCTTATGTGAATCTTAAAACTCTAAAGTCATCGAAGCTGACAAAGAGCTGTTTTTGTAAGTGAGGTGATGCAAGTGCAGGTAATTCATTTTGCATCTGTCGGCTAGTGACCTTTTGCTAATTCAATACAGTCCCTCATTAACACTGTGAGATGTGTGAGACTGCCCCTGAGCTAACACTTATCAGCTTCTCTCCTCCTCTGTACAGATTATGTCCATGAAATTATAATTTGTTATGGCAAGCACAGTAGGGCAGCACATGCCCTTGGAATGGCTATTCCATGGGAAGAGGGTGTAGAGGAGGCTGACCACACCTTTAAATGTAGAAAGTACAACAGTGTGTGATTTGGCAGTGCATTTGCAGAACAGTATCTCTGGACAAACAAGACAAATCACATGTCATTTGACATTAGCATAAATGCTCAATGACAGCTGACGCTTTTGAAACCATGTGTGTTTATTTCATCCTTATTTATCCTCACAGGTCAATTAAGCATAAATTCCGAGTTGCAATTATTTGTTTTATTTTTGAATATACCTAGCAAGCCTAAGAGAGGATGTGATGCCAAGTTTGAGTAGACAACTTCCAAAAACAAACCTGGCGATCTGCTATCTAATTGGGACTGGGAGTGGACAATTTGAATAATCCATTATGATGATAGTTAAAATCAGACCAAGGTCAAATAGTATTTGTGCATAATTTTAATTGTTTGCTTTATGCCATGTGTTGTCCATATGACTGATGGATGGTGTTTGCCATATAGGACAATACGATTCCTACCAGAAAAGTTAGACTGTCACAGCAAAATATTTATAGTTTTATTATACTTACCTGTGCGTGACAGCACCCAGCATTTGCAGGGTTTCCAGTGACCATTATACACCGTTAATAATCGCAGTAATAGCCCAAACAGAATAGAAATGCCTTACGGAACTTGCAGTCCAAAGAATTTTGTTTGGAATGATAAAACATTCTAATTTTAACTGGAGCCGCTACCTGAGCTGTCATGCAGTGAACCCGACCACATGACACTCCTGATTAAAACCAAGGCTACGTATTGTTTGCAGATACTATTTGAGCCCAGTCCCCCCCTCCTTTTCCCCTCAATTGTATCCGGCCAATTCGAGCCGTCCCGGTCGCTGCTCCACCCCCTCTGCCGATCTGGGGAGGGCTGCAGACATGCCTCCTCTGATACATGTGGAGTCACCAGCCGCTTCTTTTCACCTGACATTGAGGAGTTTCACCAGGGGGACGTAGTGCATGTGAGGATCATGCTATTCCCCCCAGTTCCTCCTCCCCCCCGAACAGGCGCCCCGACCGACCAGAGAAGGCACTAGTGCAGCGACCAGGATATGTACCCACATCCGGCTTCCCACCCCGCAGACACGGCCAATTGTGTTTGTAGAGACGCCTGACAAAGCCAGAGGTAACATGGGGATTCGAACCGGTGATCCCCCTGTTGGTATGCAATGGAATAGATTGCTACGCTACCCGGACACCCCTGTTTTTTTTTGCTTTTTGTTTTGTTTTGTTGTTGTTGTTGTTGTTTTTTTTTTTGCTCTGACTTCTGTCTTGCACATTTTTATTCCTCCTGCATCTTTTGAGTCTCCTTTTCTACCTAGCCTTCCTGATATGAAGCTGGGATTCTGGAGTGAGATTTTTTTTTTTTTATTAATCTTCTCATCACAGTCCAGTGATACTACAGTTTTGTGCCTATTATCCGGCACGAAGAACAGCATTGTGAAGGTCTGCTTATTAGTTGCAGAAGCAAGCTTAAGATTCCCAGAGATGCTTGATATACAGAAAGGTGTGCATTGATTAACTTTGTCCAATAAAAGCATTGTTTGCACCTCGGAAAGGGTGCGTTATGTAAATACCCTCCACATTCGTGAGTTCCCGGTCGCATACAGAAACGAGCACTCCTATGTCTTTAACTAGGCTTCATATTCAGCTTTCTAAGATGTACTTTATTTATGCATACATTTGATAAACATCCATCTTAACATGATGTGATTAACACTTCATCTACATGCACTGAGCATAGTTGACAGAACTGTTTTGATTTTTTTTGTGTGTGGTCTTGTTATGTGTTCCACCAGATCTATAGTCGCCTACCAGCCACAGGGGGACAACACCCACACCTTCGAGGTCATGGCCATGCTGAAGTCCTTTGGGATTTTTCTGGGGGTCTTCAGTGGCTCCTTTGCTCTGGGAGTGGCCACTGGGGTTGTCACCGCACTCATATCCTCCTCATTTTAATAATGTATTATGTCTTATGTCTTATTTTTGATGCCATTTTCATTACTGAACAGGAAGTGGATATTCTAATGCTACAATGTAACAAATGAGTGTTTTACACCAATCAGCCAAAACATTAAAACCACCTGCCTGATATTAGGTAGGTCCTCCTCGTGCCACCCAAACAGCTCTGTCCCATCAAGACATGGACTCCACAAGACCTCTGAAGGTGTTCTCTGGTATCTGGCACCAAGATGTTAGCAGCAGATCCTTTAAGTCCTGTAAGTTGCGAGGTGGAGCCTCCATGGATTGGACTTGTTTTTCCAGAGCATCCCACAGACGCTCGGGCAGATTGAGGTCTGGGGAATTTGGAGGTCAAGGCAACTTGAACTCTGTCCTGTTCGTCAAACCATCTCTGAACAATTTTTGCCAGGTGACAGGGCACATTATCCTGCTGAAAGAGGCCACTGCCATCTGGGAATACCGTTGCCATGAAGGGCTGTACTTATTCTGCAACAATGTTTAGGTAGGTGGTACATGTCAAAGTAACATGCACATGAATGCCAGGACCCAATGTTTCCCAGCAGAACATTGCCCAGAGCATCGCACTGCCTCTGCCGGCTTGCCTTCTTCCCATAGTGCATCCTGGTGCCATCTCTTCCCCAGGTAAATGATGCACCGGCCATCCACATGCTGTAAAAGGAAACATGATTCATCAGACCAGGCCACCTTCCACTGCTCCATTGTCCAGTTCTGAGGTGCACGTGCCCATTGTAGGTGCTTTCCGCGGTGGACAAGAGTCATCATGGGCACTTTGACCAGTCTGCAGCTACACAGCCCCATACACAGCAAGCTGTGATGCACTGTGTGTTCTTACACCTGTCTATCATAGCCATCTTTAACTTTTTCAGTAGTATGAGCTACAGTAGCTCTTCTGTGGGCTTGAACTTGGCCCCTTGTCAAAGTCGCTCAGATCCTTACACTTGCCCATTTTTCTGCTTCCAACACATCAACTTCAAGAACTGACTGTTTACTTGCTGCCTAATATACCCCACCCCTTGACAGGTGCCATTGTAACAAGATAATCAATGTTATTCACTTACCTGTCAGTGGTTTTAATGTTTTGGCTGATCGGTGTATGTTGTGTATGCTACACTGCATAAATATCCTGCATGACAAATTATTCAGTCTGATGTTAGGTCTTGAAATCTTATTTCCCTAAAATTAAGGGGAAAAAATTCAGTTGAGATTATTTCACCTGTTTCTGATGTACTTTTCTTGAAAACAAAAGATTTTAGGTACAGTAATTTCTGACTTCCAACCGGTTATCAGGTATTGCAGCCATCCAATCGAGGAGGTAATATATTTAACTATTTGCCAGAATAGAAAACCAGAAAAAACAGCAGTACTGTGAATTCCCGATGACCAGATTAAAAACCACTGGAGAATTACTTTTATAGGGAAGGGGAAAAAATATCCCATTTAAATATGTTTTGATTTCACTTTGCAACACAGCAAAACAAGGACTAATCATTTGGGTGGACACATTTTGAGGCACATGTAGATTACTTCCTTGTTTGTGTGTAATATTCAACTCCTTGACCGTTGATCTAACGTGACCAAATTCACCAAGCTGAGAGATTTCCAGCTGTTGGAGACCGCACTATTCTTCCTCATGTCCTGGAGTACATTCCTACTGGCAGAAGCCTGTGGCTTCACAGGTAACCCACGCACACACACACACACTCTCTCTCTCGCTGTCTCTCACTCACACACACACACACACTCTCACTCTCGCTGACTCTCACTCACACACACACACACACACACACACTCTCTCTCTCTCTAACACACACTCTATCAATCTCACTCTCTCTCTCACACACATGCTCTCTCTCTCTCTCACACAAACACACACACACATACACACACACACACACACACACACACACACACACACACACACACACACACAGCCTTGCCTCACCTCCCTGTGCTGGCCTTGTGTTCAGTGGATGGCACCAGCGCTGGAGGGATTAGTTTGCTACCCACTAAGATGACACACACTAAAACTGTACACGCTGTTTTTACCATAAGATGCTTTTGATCAAAGAGTTCACCACAAGGTAACATGTTATCTTGCTATCTCACGGAGGTGTGGCTTGCCCTCATTAATTATTCTCCAGCTGATAAGCAGAGAGGCTAAGTGGTTAGAAATGTTGTTTAAGGGGCGTCCGGGTGGCTTGACAGTCTATCCGGTTGCCTACCAACACGGGGATCACTGGTTCGAATCCCTGTGTTACCTCCAGCTTGGTTAGGCCTCCCTACAGAAACAATTGGCCTTGTCTGCAGGTGAGAAGCTAGATATGGGTATGTTTCCTGGTTGCTGCACTAGCGCCTCCTCTGGTCGGTCAGGGTGCCTGTTCGGGGGGTAGGGGGACTGGGGGTAATAGCATGATCCTCCCACATGCTACGTCCCCCTGGCGAAACTACTCACTGTCAGGTGAAGAGAAGCAACTGGCACATGGCATGTGGTAGTCTGCAGCCCTCCCCAGATCGGCAGAGGGGGTGGAGCAATGACCAGGACAGCTTGGAAGAGTGGGGTAATTGGCCATGAATGATTGGAGAGAAAAAAGGCGGAGAAATCCCAACAAAAAAAAAATAGTTGTTTAAATGTATGGGTTTGGGTCATGTACCAGTGTTGACAAGCATCTGTCCTACTGAAGCATCTTTAAGCAAAAAAACTAACTGGCTTCTTGGTAGGTCTGGGCAGTAATTCAATAATATCAATGGTATCTTAGTTCAATGGTATTGGGACGAAATTCAGATACATATGGTGATGCACAGTTTGTTCGGTATCTCAGAGTAACTAAATCATGGGCAGTTTTAATGGGTTTGTTGACATCTACAGGTTAAAAAGTATCCAAAGGTTAAAAACATGCCAGGCCGGTCTTTGTGCTCTGTGACGTTAGCAGAGTAGCACAAACACAGAGCTGCAGCTAATAAAATCATTAATGGGCCTGCTGAATGTAGGTGAGATGGCTTTTAGATTTATGTTTGTAAGCAAGTGGAAAATGTTTTTGCGACCTTGAAAAATGTTGCAAAATTATTCCCTAAAAAGAGTGATAACCCTGAATTGACAGCAATGAAGGGCTGATCTACTCTATCTGCCTGTACCCTGACATTTACGTATGTGTTACAGGTGTTGTGGCAGTGCTCTTCTGTGGAATCACCCAGGCCCACTACACCTTCAACAACCTGTCCCCAGAGTCCCAGGACAGGACTAAACAGGTTAGACCAGTGGCCATTCTGCTCATTCATTCAGTTTAGTTTCATCAAACTCTTAGGTCGGTTTCAACTTTATGTGCAAATTTCAGTGCTTGCCCTTTTTGTTGTGCATCAACTGAGGTTTAATTCTATTAAAGAAAACAATGTGTGTCTTTATGTTGCAGTTGTTTGAACTGCTGAATTTCCTGGCAGAGAATTTTATATTCTCCTACATGGGCCTGACCTTGTTCACCTTCCAGAACCACATCTTTAACCCCATGTTTATCGTCGGGGCTTTTGTATCCTCACATAAGATCATGTAGCACCTGTGAGTGATTGGGACAGCAGTCCATGATATGAATGCACCAATGTTACCAATGAATTATTAGCCCAATGCAAGTGTATGATACTGACATAAAACCCTGTACGTGTCATAGACCTCATGTTTTCTTAAATTTAAGTATGAAAAATCAAGTCATGCCCAATCCTTAACCCGACCCACTTGTTTTACCACCACGTTTTGTTGTTGCTCCACCTAATTGATGAACTACCATCATACAACTTTTATATCTCTGAGCAATTACACAAATGAATGCTTAGCTGGGGCGGCATGGTGGCACAGTGGTTAGCGCGGTCACCTTACAGCAAGAAGGTCCTGGGTTCGAACCCCGGGGTAGTCCAACCTTGGGGGTCATCCCAGGTCGTACTCTGTGTGGAGTTTGCATGTTCTCCCCATGTCTACATGGGTTTCCTCTGGTTGTTCCGGTTTCCAACCACAGTCCAAAGACATGTAGTCAGATGAATCAGCCATACTAAATTGTCCCAAGGTGTAATGTGTCAGCCTTGTGATGGACTGGCAACCTGTGCAGGGTGTCTCCCTTCCTGCCGCCCTATGACTGCTGGGATACGCTCAAGCATCCCACAACCTGAATTCAGATAAGCGGCTTGGATAATGGATGGAAGGATGGTTGGATGCTTAACTTGAATTTCACCAACTTTTAAGGCCATAACTGAGGAAACAACCAGGTATTTATTTTATAAGAGAATTTTAAGACATGGTTCAGTGAAAAAGGCCCCCTGTCGCGGGCCAGAGAAGGCATCAGGGACGCACAGGTTTTTTTTTTTTTATGGGACCAAGACCATTCCTTGACCGTGTTCTTACCTAGCTGGCGGTGTTCCTGGGCAGAGCTGCCAACATCTACCCTCTCTCTCTCCTTCTGAACCTGGGACGACGCAATAAGATCAGATCTAACTTCCAGCACATGATGATGTTTGCCGGTTTGTAATTTGTTAAATGTTACAGTCATTGAGTAGAACGTCTCCCCTTTTCTGTATTTAATCATGTAGAATATTGTGTTAGGAAAATGGCATTTGCATACACTGTTGACAGAGTTAAGTGATAATCTCCTGAAATTTCCAAGCAGAGACAATTCTACCGATTGCCTGAGTTTTGACTACACACACACACACACACACACACACATATGCATATGCATATACAGGTATGTCTGTGTAACTTTCTCCCAACTTCCTTGTGACCTCCAGGACTGCGCGGGGCCATGACCTTTGCCCTGTCCATCAGAGACACAGCTACATACGCCCGTCAGATGATGTTTTCCACCACTCTCCTAGTGGTCTTCTTCACTGTCTGGATTTGCGGAGGTGGCACCACCCAGATGCTGTCCTGCCAGCACATACGGTATGACCTATCCTCATCTTGAATAGACCTTTATCATGTAGTATTTGCAAATAAAATGAGACAGGTGTGATTTATTGCATCAAGCAATTTTAAAAAAGGTCAGGTTAAATTATTTCTAAATAATTGGTTGACTTTGGTTGCCTAAACTTCTGACACTTTTATTGTCACATCAGATGAACCTGTCTGATAATCCAGGTAGGTTAAAATCCTGTGAACTGCTCTGCAAAGACCATTTGGTCTGTGTCTAGTCAAAGCTCAAAGCCTAAATGGTATTTAAGTGCTGACGTTTCTAGGAACCTTTGTAAGAAACTTGCTGAACCGAAAAAAAAACTTGTTTCACAACATTTTTTTTTTTTTTTTTGACAATTGATTATGTGGAATGACTGTAATTGACTTGCATGTGCAATTCTTTAAACAGAGTGGGAGTGGACTCGGACCAAGATAACTCTGTAAGTATAGCACTTATGAGAGATTTGTTGCAATAACTAAACTGTTTAGACCACGAATCCAAGATTAACCACTATCATACACACATGCACCCACGCAAACATTCCCTCTCCCCTTACTTGAACCAGGTTTCGTTTCCGACCAGGTTCAACCACAAAGCCCCCTCCCCTTACCCTAACCCGGGTCTGTTTCCTGTCCCAACACTGCATATCGGCACATTTGCATACACACATTCAGCATCTGTGCTTTTCAGGGTTCATATTCAGCCCTTACCAGTTCTTTATAGATTGTATGTTTATTGCGATATGTATGTGTATTCGTTTTGAAAAAAAAACTCTTATGTATATTTATATGTATTTCTGTTTTATCCTGTGCAAAGTCCATTGCTTTTTATGCACAAAATATGCTATACTAAAAAAAGTTTGATTGAATGATTAATTGAAGATGATAACTCATTTTAATATCTGCATTATTTCCAGATGAGTATTGGTGAAGGCTCAGAAAGGAGGAGCACCAAACAAGAAAGTGCCTGGCTTTTCAGAATCTGGTACAACTTTGACCACAAGTATCCTTTGGTGTGTTATCGAAAGTAACAGGAACACGGATGCATATGATTTGTTAGGGGAAAAAAGTGGCAGAATTATACAACCATGCCTCTGTAAAGAAATTTGTTTGTTTTCATGCCAGTCAGAGTACATAGCATACCTAAGAAAACCTCCCACAGATTTGTCGATAGACTGTGCATTTAAACTCAATATCTACTTTGTTTGATGGCTTGTCACAATGTTCATCATTTCAATTTATTTGGCTGTCACCAATTTCAGTTGACTTTTATTTAATCAGAGCTTGCTAGTTTTTTTATGCCACAACTGGAGACTGAAAACATTTGTACTGATCAAAAGTCCCCAAAATTGCCAAACTGACTGATGTCCCACTTTTGGTGTAGTTCACAGCGGCAGACAGCAGAGAGAGTGCCAAGTACAAATACCTCCTCTGCTGTCAACCTACTGTTCTTTAAAGGTAGAATGAGTAGGACTTGTCGGTTGCAGTTTGTAAGCACAACATTCAAAGTTGCCCCCCCCCGACTCAACAACACCAGAAGAACACGCCCCCTGACCGCAGTTGCCAGGACACATCCTAGTGTACAGGCCAACTCCGCGTTGCTCTTCATTCCCATCCTCTCCTTCAGTGCTCGCCAGCAGGTGAAAGCCAACCCCAGATTCACTCTCGTTATGGAGCGAGCTTTGTCCACTTGGCATTTTGCCTCGCTATATTTTCACCATTTAACCGCCGTGTCCGCCATTGTCGTAGCTTCCTCTTGGATGTGTGCCTACGATCTCGATCTGGCACCTGGTCGCTATGTTTTTATAGAGTCCCGCTGTCCAAAGGTTAACGCCCAGAAACGTCCCGTACAAAGCAAAATAAGAAAATACAGGCAGAGGATAGGGTCTCTGCAGATACAGACACCGACACACATGTCTAGTGGGTCATAAGTGATGATTGGGAGGGATTATTTTTGTATTGAGTCTATACATTGGTTTTTAGGAAAATCCTACTCATTCTACCTTTTTTTTTTTTTGAGTTTTCCCCCTTTTTCTCCCCAGTTGTACCCGACCAATTACCCATTCTTCCAAGCCATACTAGTCATTACTCCACCCCCTCTGCCAATCCGGTGAGGGCTGCAGACTACCACATGCCTCCTCCGATACATGTGGAGTCGCCAGCCGCTTCTTTTCACCTTACAGTGAGGAGTTTTGCTAGGAGGACTTAGTGCATGGGAGGATCACGCTGTTCCCCCCAGTTCCACCTCCCCCCTGAACAGGCGCCCGACCAACCACAGGAGGCACTACTGCAGTGACCAGGACACATATCCACATAAGGCTTCCCACTCACAGACACAGCCAAATGTGTCTGTTGGGATGCCCGACCAAGCCGGAGGCAACACAGGGATTCGAACTGGCAATCCTCATGTTGGTAGGCAACGGAATAGACTGCTACGTTACCCGGAGGCCCCCCTCATTCTTCCTTTTAACTGCATGTGCTGTATGTGGAGCAAGGTATAGGTTATCCTATTTTGCCTTTACAGCTTGTTTAAGAAGGACTAAGGTATAAATGAATGAAAGATAAAAAGGTAATTTTGTTAAAGAATATCAATTAAGAACATGTTTTTGCCACTTAAAAGGAATCTCTCCGATACTGTGTAATGTCTGTCGTTGTGCTCCTCACAGTTTGAAAAACCCTTAACTAGCTCTCCCCAGCTACCTGAAGCCTATCCTGACTCACAGCGGCCCTCCTCTCACAGCCACGCTGCCTGCCTGCTGTGGCCCCCTGGCCCGCTGCCTCACCAGCCCTCAGGCTTATGAGGTCAGAAGCCACTCCACTGTGCTATTTCAGTCTGAATATATATTTACATACATGTGTATATTATGATAGATCTTTGTGAGATGCTGCAGAGGGGTTTCATTTGAAGTCCAAACATCGCTCTAACCAAGCAGGTGATCCAACTAAACTGACCATTAGACTTCACCAGCAACATCCAGTTAAGACTTTTTTCATCAACACTCATTCAGATGAATGAACAAGCTCGAGTAAGCTTGCGAACCGTAATGAATCTTGTAAGTTTGCAAAAGTCGGGGCTCAATTGCTTTACTTAAGAAAATCTAATTCACCCAACTGATAAGACATGTACTGAAATCAAGATATGAGGAAAAACAGTCTTCATATTTAATTTCTGTCCCTTTGTTGAGAAACCACGTCCTTGTTAAACCTTACACGAAATAATGAACTCGTACTTCTTTTATTTAGAAAAATTTGCATGTCCACAGGTTCAGAAGTATGTCTTGAATGTTTTGTGTTCACTGTTAGCAGCGTGACTTAGAAGGGAACAATACCAGTATAATTGTTTTGGTTTGTCATGGTTGATTGACACAGAGCAGAACAGCAAATATTCTTGGGTCAGTTATTCCCTGGCACCTCAAAACCAGTCAAAAAATGTTTTATCACAGAAAAATCAGCATATACGTTTCAGTGGCGGAAGGACATTTAAACTGTGCTTACACTGAAAAGGTGTGGCGAATCCTAAAACCTCCCTTCCTCCTTACTAGAACGAGTGCCAGCTGCAGGATGATGACTCTGACCTCATCCTGACGGACGGTGACATTAGCTTGACCTACGGTGACATCACGGTCAGCACCGACGCCACTGGTGCCCACACCAGTGTTGGGCCAGTGGGCACTGGGGCTGGCGCCAGCACCTCTGAAGACCTGGATAGAGAGCTCACATACGGGGACCATGAGCTGGTGATGAGAGGCACACGGCTGGTACTTCCTATGGATGACTCAGAGCCACCCTTTACAGACCCACACCACCGTCTACGGATGTGAGTGTGGGTCTTCGTGACAAGCCCCAGGCAACCGTCCATCTTGCCCGACTGGCCAGAGAAATTGAGCAAACGACTAGTCTTTTGCATGCTCTGTTTCATTCCTCCACTTTTTCTGTTGCTTCATTTGCACCCAGCCTCACTCCCCTGCCCTTTTTTTTTTTTTTGGCACACAGTCTCCGGCTAGCTGTCGTTATACACTCCTCCTTGTGGCCAATCACTGTCTCTACCTCATTTGTGTTCTGTTTCTTCATCTTTCCGGCATCTTGCGTAACTGTAATATAGTCTATTTATTTGTTGAGTTTTAAATTTCAATTGGTAATGATGATGATGTTTTCGTTTTTAGGTGTGGCTGAAAATAGGTTAACTTGGCAATCACCTTTCAGTAGCATTGCAGAAGTCTAGAAGCATGCGTTAGTCTATTAATGTAGGTCAACTAACCAACCACTAGCTAATCTGTCTACGTGTCACCCCAAGAGCACTATAACTTTGATGTGCATGCAAAGGATGCTTCTGTTATTTTCTATGTGTGGGAAGTGGAGGGATTTTTGTGTTTTGGGTCTAAATCCTGAATGTTGATGCCTTCCGTCGGCGCGTCAGACAGCATGATCAAAGACGTTCTGACCCAGCGGCTGAACATTACTGTAAACTCTGTTACAGTCAAGTGCCTGGCAATTGTGGTTTTTAGCCTGGAAAAGCCTGTTCTGGATGATTCAGAATAGGGTGGTGGGGGGTGGGGTGTCACACCGCTGTGGTTTTTCCCTACAGTATAGACTGCTCTGTCCTTAAGGTAGCATTTTACTCACTGGTCACTGGGCTGTGTTTGTGTGCTGTTCATCTGTAGAAATTTTGCAGTTGTGTGATGCCGCTGATACAGAGTTGCCTGGCAGTTGTGGATCTCTCCCAATGACCTTTGACTGTGACATAGAGAGGGATTTTACACCTTATTTTAGAAGCTGATGTCACTCACAGAATGAAGGGCTGATGTTTTGAATATGCGGACCAAATGAGTCTTAACAGTGTTTAGCGCGTGCCATTTTTGTCCTGCATTTGACATTTTTGTGAAATTTGAATGCAGATAACTAAAGTGTTTTCTATTGGTTTTGCAACATAGCTTAAATACCATAAGAATAATCCCATTTGTCATACATGTCTCGCATTATGTATATAAATATATATATATTTTATATTACAATCTTGTATTCCTATCTGTTAATCTTCAGAGTGTAGATTTAGGATCAAAATTTCTCATTAACTCAATCTGACATTCATTCCGATATATGAATTTCTTATCACAGAATCTTTACTAACATGTTATTGGTATTCACACAGTTGATTTGTGAGCATGATTGTTTAAAGACCATAATTTCTGTCTTTCATTTAACATCCTCATGATGTGGTTATGAAATTGATGAGTGTGATACGCAAGGCCAAAGTTGTGATTGTTTGGATTCGTCCATCCCTGATAAGATTTTTGTGCTGTCCACGTACAAATTCAGATCATAATCCTTAATCCAGATAAAGAACAGTTTACAGTTTGGAAGGGGTATTGGGTTTGAGCCCCGTGGTAATCCAACCTTGGGTGTTGTCCCGGGTCGTCCTCTGTGTGGACTTTGCATGTTTTCCCCGTGTCTGCGTGGTTTCCTCTCACAGTCCGAAGACATATAGGTCAGATGAATCAGCTGTACTAAATTGTCCCTAGGTGTGTGTGTGTGTGTGTGTGTGTGTTGGCCCCCTTGATGGACTGGCAGCCTGTCCACGGTGTCTCCCCACCTGCCACCCAATGATTGCTGGGATAGGCTCCAGCATCCCGTGACCCTGAGTATGGAGAAGCGGTTTGGATAATGGATGGATGGATAGAAGGGGTACAGTCGTTTCGGCCCTTGCTACTTTTTAACTGAGGCTTGCTAGAGATTTCCACAGGGTTTGTGGGTCAGTATCTTGGCAACAATTGAACACAATGACGTGAGAAGGGCCCAGACCAAAAAAAAAGGATTTAAATATTGCACACAATACAAGGGTACTGGTGGATGTGTATGTTATATTTATAAGGTAGTCTATTTTTTCAGTGTATGTCTTTACACTGTGGAGACTGTTGTACTTTGATTGGAGCTCCATGTGGACTGAGTGTTTGTTCCTCTGGGTACGGCTCAGGAGGTTCTCTACGGCACTCACTGGTCTTGCAATGTTGGCTGCCACTGGGGTTTAACAGGAAGTGTTGACAGCCCATCACCCTGGCAACACAATGTTGATGTGGATGGATGCTGACTAATAGCCAGACAAATACTCGAACAAGGGGTTTAATGAGCCCATGGTTTGCATTGTGGCCTACAGAGGTCAAAGAAACCAAGCATTGTATTAGATATAATATTAAGAGTTACAGCAGTGAGTGTGTGTTTATTGTAGACACAGACACAAATGGAAGAGAGAGAGAACACAGTTGAGAATTCTTCTGTTCCTCTTTGTGTGTGTGTGTGTGTGTGTGTGTCTGATGTATTGGTGGAAGGAAGAGCAGATGAATATATATAGCTTTGCCTCCCACAGTGTTATCTTCTGCTGTGCAGGAATTTCAAATGAAGAGGGTTTTTTTTTTTCTTGGTTTGTTTTGTTTCAGTCAAGCATGCCTCATCGTCCAGAAAATTTATATTTTTCCACCTTTTTATACTTGCTTTTATTTCATTGTGTTGAAGGGAGCTGAAGTTCAAAGAAATATTGAATCATTTGCACTCGTTTTCCGAGTTGTTTTTTGTTTTTTTTACTTTTGTTTGACGATGACGCCTGTTTTTCCTAACAGTTGCTTTTGTGAATTAATCACTTTTATGTTTTTGAAGGTGGTGGAATAATGAAAGAATTCATGGGACGCTAATGAACGATGAATTCATGTTAGTCGAGCCATTTGAATAAATTCACATTAATGACCCTCTTGCTTTTGTGTGTAAAGAATTATTTGCATATTAGAAGGCAGGTGAGATGGTTGGAAGCCTTGTCATACTGTAATAGTCCTTTCTCATCACCTTGACATTTGGATCATTGCTATATATTGTAGCAACGAAATGCTGTTAGAATGCTATTGAGATGGTTTATACAGAGCATTGATAAGTTTCATTCATTCGCCATTAAACTTGGACTCTGGGGGGGAGGGAAAAAAACTATTGTGCCGCTACTCTTTGTCAAATGAAATAATGTGAAATCTATAATGGCCCATATAGGTCTGGGTCTGTGTATTTGCCTGTACTGCCCTGCCAGTATGTGTTTTCTCTCTGTACTTTGAATGGTAACTTGTGATTGGCTGTGATCATTGGATTCTTCTCTGAAGTTGCTGACCAAAGGGGCTTGCTGTGCTCTGTGTTTTCAGACAGTCCACTGTCTTTATACTGCAAATTCTGTGTGTGTGTGTGTGTGTGTGTGTGTGTGTGTGTGTGTGTGTGTGTGTGTGTGTGTGTGTGTGTGTGTGTGTGTGTGTGTGTGTGTGTGTGTGTGTGTGTGTGTGTGTGTGATAGAGAGCTCTCTTTATGTGTTGCAGGTACTGACTGTTTACATCTGTGTACATATATCCTCACCTGTTCATGTGCTTGCAGCGGTCAATAAAGAGAAGCCTGTGCTTTTGATTAAACTCTTTGCAGTCCTGACCTCCCTGTTTACTTGATTTGACTACGTCAGACGTCTGGATGATTGAAACCCAGCCTGCTTTGCCTCTGAGCTATCTTGTGAAAACGGCTAACAAGCTGCAGAAGCCCCCCCCCCCCCCCATTCCAGGGCTACTGGTTAGATGTAGCATGGCACAAGGGAGGACGACTAACGTTAGTCATTTCTACCTTGGCGAAACTGCGTGAGCTTGCCCACCTTTTGTCTCTTCTAGCTATTATAAAATAGCCCCTGTAAAGTAGGGTTTCGTTTTACTCAGCTCACAGAGTCAGATCCAGTTTTCCACATTAGAAGATGTGCACTGGGCATCCGGGTAGCATAGCGGTCTATTCCATTGCCTACCAACACAGGGATCACCGGTTCGAATCCCCGTGTTAACCCCGGCTTGGTCGGGCGTCCCTACAGACACAATTGGCCGTCTCTGCGGGAGGGAAGCCGGATGTGGGTATGTGACCTGGTCGCTGCACCAGCGCCTCCTCTGGTCGGTTGGGGTGCCTGTCCGGGGGGATAACGATCTGCTCACACGCTAAGTCCCCCTGGCGAAACTCCTCACTGTCAGGTGAAAAGCAGCGGCAGGCGACTCCATATGTATCGGAGGAGACGTGGTAGTCTGCAGCCCTCCCCGGATTGACAGAGGGGGTGAAAAAGAGACCGGAACGACTCGTAAGAGTGGGGTAATTGGCCGGGTACAATTGGGGGAGGGGATCCCCCCCCCCAAAAAAAGAAGACGTGCACTGTTATAAAAGTGATTAAATCCACTAAATTTGGTAGCTTGGACGGTTACAGGCAGGGTAATTGCTTTTTATAGGGTACAAAAAGACTTGCTTTGCTATTGTACAGCAGCAAACCTCATGTA
The DNA here is from genome assembly GCF_029633865.1 of Lampris incognitus. Taxonomy (NCBI): domain Eukaryota; kingdom Metazoa; phylum Chordata; class Actinopteri; order Lampriformes; family Lampridae; genus Lampris; species Lampris incognitus. The sequence continues at coordinate 30,923,521 of NC_079211.1, read as the reverse complement.
CACACAACATCAGTCTACTGGATCAATTCACTGTCCATCCCGGGACAGTGGGTGACTTTTAGGTGTAACAATTTCAGTGGCGTTGCTGAAATAGAGTGAGGCGTTCTCAGCAAATCGTCTGTAAATAAATAAAAGTAAAAGCTGCAAATATTCTCGATAAGAAGACTTGCTATTCCACTGTCCAAAGGAGAGAAGAATTGCCAGAATTGGAGGCAGCTCTCTTGAAAGCCAATTAAACGGGAAGGACATTTTATGTGACTGGTTCATTTCAGTGCTCGGTATCAGGTAACATACTCCTAATATGGACACAACTCTCAACTCTCAAGAATGCCAGAGTTTCCGTCCTCCACGAAATATCAAGACGACTTTGGCTTGAACAGTCGCTTTCTTTCTTTCTTTCTTTCTTTCTTTCTTTCTTTCTTTCTTTCTTTCTTTCTTTCTTTCTTTCTTTCTTTCTTTCTTTCTTTCTTTCTTTCTCTCTCTCTCTTCTCTCTCTCTCTCTCTCTCTCTCTCTCTCTCTCTCGCTCTGTCTCACCCCCCCCCCCCGGGTTCTTTGACAGAGGCTCTTTATCTTATCCCTTTCACCACGTGACTAGAAGATCCGTGCTAAAAAATAATTGCAGTAAGTGAATGAGTTTTAAAAAGCTAAACACAATACTTGGACTTCTCTTGAATGACGCGCAACAAGCTGCATATTGGATGAAACGGTACCGCCTGCTGCTGCTCAATTTTCCTAAAGCTTCTTGAAATTAGTGGAGTGATGATATTTTTGCCTGTTTAGAGAAATAAAATGCAAATGTAGTCTATAGGAACAAAGAAAAATACCTCACTTCAGTGGCAGATGATTAGAAATGAATTCAGGGGCAGAAATACGATGATTAAATGACATGCTAGAGCTAGCTACTGTGATGTATTTTGCGATGTGCATGCTGAAGTGTGAAATTAAATCGTAGCTGAGCATCTCAGTGAAGTAAGACCAAATATATTCATTCTGGCTTCCCATAAAGGTGGCGGACTTCTTGATATACGTTTGCTCCAACAGAGATACCGCTGAGTCTCAGTGTGAAAACCTGCGCCAAAGAGCACATCTCCCTAGATCATCCTCGTACCGTTTCATTATAACCACACCAATATGTGTTTATGGTCATTCGGTGGGTTACAGAGGGCTTGTTTATGAGATGTGAAACATGTTTACAACCACATCCGACAGAAGGCAGAGGCGTTCCCGCCGGAATAACCAGCCTTTCTCTTCGACTGTCTTGTTTGTGCGTGCGTGTGCGCGCGCGCTCGTGCGCGCGCGTAGATGCTTGTGCGTGGGTTTGATAAAGCATCTTTCCAGTCAGTCTACTGTGCCTTAAGGCTGATCTTAACATACATGATGTTATGGTGTCTGGACACTACGCCCCCGTGTCCTCTATCGGTTAATGCAAAGAAAGGGTTGCTGGATCTCCCGCTGGTTTTGGATGCGTTTGACCTTTTCACGAGTGAGGCAGCAGAGCAACGTTTATTTTGACTTTGAAGGAGCTGACAGTACAAACTCTGCAGGTTACTACTGCAGGCCTGCATAGACTCATGAAGTCGTCTAGGCTGATCCAGCTTCCAAACAGCATTGTAAAAAAGCCCATAAAGCTGAACAGCCATGAACTTCGGGACACTCGTTTATTTATTTAAGCCAGTGTGTGAGAGGTGGAGGCGATCTTTCTGCCTCCTCAGAGACGCAGCGATGTTGTTCAAATGGGGGGGAAAATGGTTTCAGCATTGCTTATTTAGCAGGGCTGACGTGTTGTGTGATACCAGCACGATTGCACTCATTTGATAATCAATTCGCAACAACGCTGTAAAGGTTAAAGCTTGAAGGTAAGTTTGGAGGCTGCGTGTATTTACTTTTAGTTTACAATGACTCATCTTGATGTAATTCCTCTTTTGTTCTTTACCAAAGAAGGAGGTGAGCGAGCACAGATGCAGAGAAGACGGATGAAATGCACGCAAACAAATGCAGCCTATCTCTTTTAACGAGATGATGTTGAAACCGTGGGAGGCCTACAGTTTGTTCATGTTTTTGAGGTAATTAGTGGTCACAAATGAAGTGCATCGCACCTAAAAGGTCAGATTGTCTGAATCAGACTACTGCGACTCTCTGTCACACACACACACACACACACACACACACACACACACACACACACACACACACACACACACACACACACACACACACACACACACACACACACACACACACACACACACACACATACAGTGGTACGATAGATCAACAACACTGGATGCTCATCGATAGGCTAAAACACTGGCTTTTTTTCTGCGTAATAAATTCGCCTTAATTCAACGCCAATGGGCGCATTACTTGGGGGTTGTAAATTCCAGGCTGAGGTCATTGTTTATAAGAATGAACAGAGGTTTGGATCACATCCTGCGGTGGGTTTCTCTCTCTCTCTCTCTCTCTCTCTCTCTCTCTCTCTCTCTCTCTCTCTCTCTCTCTCTCTCTCTCTCTATCTCTCTCTCTCTCTCTCTCTCTCTCTCTCTCTCTCTCTCTCTCTCTCTCTCTCTCTCTCTCTCTCTCTCTCTCTCTCTCTCTCTCTCTCTCTCTCTCTCTCTCCTCTTTGCTCCCTCTGCCTGTACTAAAGGAGCGGTGACGGCCCAGTCGTTCATTCTGACCGCTGGCCGAAGCCCTGGGACGTGCTGCTGGTGCAGGACACGCGCATCTTGACGCTCTGAAAGGTGAGTCTCGCGCAACTTGAACGGCATGCCGTGCAAACGGGTCGCTTCTGGTCACTTCACCTCATGTCGTGCAGTCGGCTGCGAAAACGCCGTCCCGCAAGTGTGGTAAATGTACCAGAAGTTACCTTTACATACAGTACAGTCACAACTGCAGCTGGCGCTTCTTTTCTTTTTTTCTACCAGGAGGGTTTTGCATTGGTCGTAGTGCAGTCAAACGTTGAATTTGTTACTAGTCAAGAAGTCGAGTCAGTTTTATTTGTATAGCCCATTATCACAAATTACAAATGTGCCTCTGTGGGCTTTACAGCAACACAACATCCTGTTCTTAGAGCCTCGCATCTGATAAGGAACAACTCCCTGAAAAAGAAAAAAAAACTTGATCAGAGAGAAAAAATAGGAAGAAAGCAACAGAGGAGGGATCTCTCTCCCAAGACGGACAGACGTGCAGTGGATGTTGTGTGTACACAAGAACTCAAAAAACATCTGCATTATTCATTCGAGCTGGCTGTAAGGCTTATTTAGAAATCAACCAACCAATCAATCAATCAATTTATCAATCGGAGAGTTAGTGTGCTTTGGCGCCCGTCTACCTGCCTGTATTATGGGTGTGCATGTTGAGTCTCTACCTCCCCGGTGTTGGTCAGTCATGTCAGCAGGGACTGTCTGCATGCTGACTCTCAGCGCTGCCACCAGTGACCTCTTGTGCCCAAGGTGAATCCTGGACCATTACAGCACAAAACAGCTACCCATCTCCTCTCGTGTGTTGGGTAGCTGCCAAACCAAATGCATGACGTCATTTAAGAGACTTGATGATTAAAGTTGCTACATGGCACAGCGGGCCTTTTTTGTGGTCCCACTATTACATCACCATTTTTGGTCGTAAAAGACATAAAAAGTACTCTGTGTAATGTTAAAGCCAAGTTTACCCTCTCAACTTTGTAAGACGTTTCCCTCCCCTAAATGTGGACATCATCGTGGTTTCCTTCATCTATTTGTAAAAGCATTTATACTGCCATTTCTGAAACATTAATTACCATGTAGTAAGTGGTATTTATATTAAAGCCTCATCAGGGCATATACAGATGCCACCAGGCCTTGTGCACGCACTGCTTCTCCCATCCCAGTGCACCAATGAAAGCGCAGGGTTAAGGATTTGTTTAAATCTCATATGTGTGGATTTTAATAATTGTAATACTTTTCCAGAAAAAGGGGTATTGCACTGCATGTGAGGTCTATGTTCTGTCAGTCTTTTAAGCACGAGGGCATTTGCCCATGCAGGTGAACTGGAGCCCCGGTAACCCTGGTTACACCTGTTTATCAGAGTAGAAAACTGTTTTTGTTGAGAGGTCCATTTAATTCATCCTTGTAAGGGGATCCTTGTAAATCATTCAGAGAGAGAGAGAGATAGGGAGGGAGGGAGGGAGGGGGAGAGGGGGAGAGAGAGGGAGATGATGGAGGAGGAAGGGGAAAACGTGGGAGTGGGAGCGCGTTGCTTACGTGCAAATGGGTGAACTTTGCGAAACAAATGAAATAGCACCCTGACTCGCTCCATGCTACTCCTAATTAGGCAATGGGTGGCCGCCTCTCTGGCCGGCTCCAGGCACAGCGCTGTGCAGGGGAGGCAGTACTACTTGTCCTGTCTCTCTGTTCCCGCCCTCTCACCCTCTCACCCTCTCACCCTCTTTCACCAGATATTGCCTCCATTTTGCTGCGCACACACAGGGTGATCCAGCGTGCGTTTTTGAGCGCGTTATGGAGCGAGAGAGATAGAGAGAGAGATAGAGAGAGAGAGAGAGAGAGAGAGAGAGAGAGAGAGAGAGAGAGAGAGAGAGAGAGAGAGAGAGAGAGAGAGAGAGAGAGAGAGAGAGAGAGAGAGAGAGAGAGAGAGAGAGAGAGAGAGAGAGAGAGAGAGAGAGAGAGAGAGAGAGAGAGAGAGAGAGAGAGAGAGAGAGAGAGAGAGAAGAAATAGCTGGGACAGATACATGGGTTGTGTGTGTGTGTGTGTGTGTGTGTGTGCACCATTTAGTGTAACGGTGTTCAGTAAACGTTTCTCTTGTGCAGAGTAATAAAGGTTTCATATCTTTCCTTTTTACCGGAAGACTTTCCAAACCCCCGGTGTCGCGACCAGACGGATGGGGCACGGCTTGATACGTCTGCTTGCTCATTGTGGGAAGATAAGAAATATGAGCCAAGTGAATAACAACCATCTTTCTGTCCTTTTTTGTCCCCTTTATGCCCCTTTTTCTAATTTTGTTATAGATTGTCTGACTTTGCCAGGTTTATGGCCAAAATCCAAATCATTTTTACCTTGTCAAAATGCAGGTGGTACTTATCATGAAGTAACTTGCCTCGATGTCAAATGCTATAATAAATATTGTCATTTCAGCATACATTGTTAATAAAATTATTCTAGGATGGAACTAATTACTCCTGACCATAATTTCTAGGGGGGGGGGGTGAAGCTTTTCCTCCCTGCGATATGACCGAGCACATCACCCATTTTTCAGTCCAGTCGAGTGTTTGCTGATCCACACTGGAGGCTTTATCTGAAGGCGCTTGTGTTGGGGGGGGCGTGTGGACATGTGTGTTTGTGTGTATGTGTATGTGTATGTGTCTGTGTCTGTGTCTGTGTATGTGTGTGTGTGTGTGTGTGTGTGTGTGTGTGTGTGTGTGTGTGTGTGTGTGTGTGTGTGTGTGTGTGTGTGTGTGTCTAAGGAACTGTGAGTGTTCAATGGAAAAACGCCCCTAATCCTTCCTTTCAACTACACCCGCTGCTGTTGCCTTCTAAATGGTAGACGGGAATGTGTGTTTGTATGCGTAGTAGTAAGACCTCTATCCAAACCACAGCCCTTGGAAAGGAGTGGTGCTGTGCTGATGTACCCTTTTGGCCTTTTGGCCAGTTATATATCAAACAGCCGTCACCTCAATGTGTCTATGACTCATAACCGAGTCCTGTGGCATCTTTAGTTGCTTGGTAGCCCGCTGTTGGTGTTGTACTTCATTTCTAGATGGGCACATGCACGTGTGTGTGTGTGTGTGCTCTGTGAGTCATGGCTGCCTCCTCTTTCCGCTGAAAGAGATTAGGTGTCTCTTGTCTTTCACTGGTCTGTCTGTCCGCTAGCCAGGAATGGAGGGTGACTAAGTCAGAACACAACTCTGGGCTTGAGTTCATGTTGGGGGGCGGGGGGGGGGCCCAGATCACATGACGATAGATTGGCCTTTTGTCTCTCGTTTGCTCACATCTGCTGTTCAAAACTCACAGTTAAGAGAATGTCTCTCTAGGAGTGCACGATATGTCGGTCAGCTTATCGGTATTATTAAAAAAACGTGTTATCGGTAGCAGGACAGATGTTGAAACCATGCCCGGTATGATGCACCGATATGATGACACATTAATTATATGCCAACGGCGACAACAGGTGCTGTGGACAGACAGGTCATGCTGTGGCCTATAAAGAAACGTAGGAACTTTTGATATTTTCAAAAAATATATTTCACTTGAGGCAACAGTATGACGGTCGGCATTTTACAGGGACACTTTCAAGGACTGACCTGTTGTAGAAGAAATGTACGAGCTAAGACCTATACACTGAAACACTAACGCCTCATGTCATTATGTGTTTGCAAGGTCAAGTCAAGTCACGTCACTGTTATTTGTATAGCCCAATATCACAAATTACAGATTTGCCTCAAGGGGCTTTACAGCAACACAACATCCTGTCCTTAGACCCTCACATCAGATAAGGAACTCCCTAAAAACCCTTTAACAGGGAGAAAAAAGAGGAAGAAACTGCAGGGAGAGCAACAGAGGAGGGATCTCTCTCCCAAGATGGACAACGTGCAATGGATGTCGTATTTACCCAATTTACAGAATACAACATTGGAAGAGGACAACAGAATTATAATGGAATTATGAAATATATGAAGAATACGATGCAATATATAAACAGAAATATTATAATAGATATAAAGACAAATAAATAAAAATAAATAAACAAAATTAAAAATAAATAAACAAGCAAACAAACAAATAAATAAACAAATAAATATATAAATATACAGGTGCAATATATGAGTGTTTTACATATATAACTAATGCGCCATTTTGTTTCCAAAAAGTCAAATGACGACTTAGCTATAATATCAGCTATTTCGCTAGAGTTAATTCTCTATTTTATTCGGAAAAAGATATTTATAGGGTTTGGTGTGAGCGTTTGTTGTTCCTGATGACACGGAGAACTATTTCTGTCCCCTGAAGAAGCGAGGCCCGAGAGATGGCAGGTGGGGAGGTGGGCGACCACATTCCAACTTTATTATCTATCAGCACAGCAGACGCTGGTTCCTGAGCCCCTCCAGATGAGGCAGCCATCACCGTCCCTCCAGGCTACTGCTATGCACGCAACGCATTATGTGCAGCCATGCGTAGTATACACACTTGGCGACACACCTTCACAAACTGCAGACATCCAATAGACAGATGCACACACCATACACAGATACAGACACACACACATACACACGCAAGCACATGCGTGTGCACGCACACACACATACACACACACACACACACACACACACACACACACCCAGAGCCACATATCATTAAAATCAAATAAGAAATCATTTCTTCATGTCGACCATTGCTTCAGAACACATGTTGTTTTACTGCACAGCTGTCTGTCTCACTTCTGAGTATCAGAAGCCATGCTGCCCAGGGCAAGCAAGAATAAACTACCAGGACAGGTGAAGGATAAAATGCAAGGACAGATTTACCCAGCACAACAGCTGATGGGACCAGGGACAAATGCAGAGTGGGAAGGATGCATATGCATCGGAGAGGGTTTGGGGAGGTGAAACAGAGGCTGGGATTAGATGAAGGAGGAAATATCCAGCAAGAGAGGGACAAACCTGGAACGAAGACACCAACTCATCAAAACGAATAAGGATGCATGTAAAAATGTAAGAAAGGATAGAGCTTCTAGCCAGGTGTGTGTGTGTGTGTGTGGGGGGGGGGGGGCTGGGGCAGAGGCATATGGTTGGGACTTGTGGCGCCTTCCTGATCATTAATTGGTCTTACTGGTCTTAGAATAACTGGATGACAGATTATAAATGTGGACAATCATTGAAAGGACAAACATAACGCCGGGTCCTGCAGTAATGGACCAAATCAAATCTGCAATTACAACCAGATGTCTCCAAACAATCACACACACACACACACACACACACACACACACACACACACACACACACACACACACACACACACACACACACACACACACACAAACATTTCTGTTTGCGCCGCTCATTTGTTTTGGGTCATGAAGCTTTCAAGAACTCAGTCTTGCCAGAGTCGCTGGAGGAGGGCAACAGTACAGGGACTGGGGTTCTTAGTGGCGCTCCATACTTTATGATGAAGCCCACTGAGGCAAATTTGTAATTTGTGATATTGGGCTATACAAATAAAATTGACTTGACCTGACTCTAATTGACTAACTCACTTACTGCCCCAGCCATGATCTTATCAGCCTCCCAGTCTTTGTTCATTCCCATGGTTTCTACATGTGGACTTGCTTGTTGTTTTAACGCCCAGTCGACAATTAGAATCAGACAGTGTGGAGTCTTTTCAGACCGACTGCTGACTAAGTGATGATGATGATGATGATGATGATAGGGATGATGATGATGATGTTGATGATAGGGATGCTTATTAATATTAGCAGAAGCAGTAATTGTAGGAATAGTACTGATTGTAGATCTTGTTACTTTGTTGTACAAAAACATTGGGTGAACTTTTTATAAATATTACACTACAGTCAAAAAATGATGAAACTGAAATGTATCGTGAGACACAGACAGACAGACAGATGGACGGACAGACATGCAAACGTGCAGACAGACAGACATATAGACAGACAGACAAACAGACAAGCAGACGTGCAGACAGACAGACAGACATATAGACAGACAGACAGATAGAAAGACAGACAGACATACAGACAGACAGACAGACAGTTTTTATTTTCGTGGTGGTACATTTCCTTTTTGAGTATGGGATCACTGAATTATTCTTGTGGTCTTCCATCAGGAATGCATAGGTACGTCCACATGTCCTTTTAAAGAAAATACTCTACCCAAACTGCTAAGGTCAAATAGATAAATGTTCTTCCCTGAAAATAAAGTAGCATACGTAATGAGTGTGTTTTTTTCTCTCCTTATCTTAAAGTGAACGGGGCAAAAAAAACCCCTGTCTGACCCACTTTCCAACATATTTTTCCGCATACGACATCTTCTGAAAATGCTGACGTACACTTAGGCGAGCATATACACACACACACACACACACACACACACACACACACACACACACACACACACACACACACACACACACACACACACATACATTATCTCTCTCTCACACACACACACACACACATTCACAAATACATACACAACATACACATGCACATACATTCCCAAACACACACTCACTCACTCACTCACTCACTCACACATACACATTCACTCTCACATCTATGATGATATAGGAAGTGATACACAGACTCCTCTCCTACACTTTGTCCATCCTCAACTCAGTTATGATCAGCGTGTGTCTTCTGTAAGTCGTCCATTCACCAAGTTATGATACAAAGCAATCCAACGTGTCATCTCAACATGTCCCAAACAGCCCGACAAAACCTCTGTGACGGAGCAGTGGGAGTATCTGTTATCTCGTGTTGGTGATCATTTAAAGCTGTCAAACTTTTTTTTTCCTGTTAACCTTCTGATGTTACAGCGATGGAATCCAAGCTCTGTCGCCTAATCTATCCCCCTCTGTATAATTCCCCCTCTCTCTCATCCGCCCTGTTCTCTGAAGCATACCCTAAAAAGGACCAGAGGGGTTGAAGGTTGGGTTTGGATGTGGGGGTCGGGGCTGTTGGTGTTAGGGTGTGGGGCAGAGAGGGGGTATATACAGCCCCACATTTCCATGGGGGTGTATAGTCATCGAGTTTGAACCCTCTGTGGATGCTACCATCTCCTCCAGCTCTTTCTTTGTCCATCATTTCTCCCATCTTGCTCCTGGCTGCAAGCAAACATGACTTTCTACAGGCACTCAGGTAAATAGAAAGAACTGCTGTCGTCAGCAGTGGGTCACAGGCGCTGATAAATGTTTTTTGAGTGGGTTATAAATCTGCTGGAAGCGATAAACCACCAAAGTTTTTCGGATGCAAGTTTGGCACCAATTCGTGGAGACTGGAGGTCAACTGTGCTGATGTTTTCTGCAACTTTATAGAAATTGTAGCTGGACTGTGGTTGATTTTACAACGTGTGCATGTATACTTCTTGGTAAACGAATTGCACAAGGGGTCGACTGCACAGGTATCCAACCTAAAAAATGGAAGTAAAAGTTGATATAGCATAACTTCTGATATTTCCTCCATGGTATTTTATTGATGTCAACAGCAAATTTAGCCATTTTTTTTATTTGGGCTTCAAAACCAGACCAAAGGATGAAATGTTGACTGTAAATTCCCATAGAGGGAATACACCTGCTGCACCTGCAAGGCCTTACATTTCATTCACTAAATTACCTTCGATTTCTGCTCAGTATGGCGATCTTTTCACCATTTTATTGCTGTTAAAGACAGCGATCTACAATCAAGTAAATAAAAACCTGAAATGATAATAACTGGTAATATACTGTGTGGCAGCATCATGTCAAAACACTAACGGAATCACAAAATGATGAACAATTTCAGTACTATAATATTATAGAAGGAGTATTGCAGTGGTGTACCATCTGGAGGGTCCGTCTCCCACCCCTTGTTTGCGATGCAAAGTGATTGACACGATAGGACGGTGGAAAACTGGATATTTGTTTGTGTTTTGGCTGCTTAGTGCTTGGATAAGAAGAGAAAGTAGACATTGTGGCTGTTTGCTTATGCAAAACTATTGGCTGCACCATTCTGTCTTTGATCTACTCTACACCATTCTCTGTCCAATCTCTCCCTGGCACCAGTTGGAGAGGTCTCACTCTCTTGACCTTTTATGCTATAGAGGTTCTCACCAGAGGGACCACAAAGGCATCCTCAGCCCCTCCTGAACCGAGTGATGGTGCATACCACGGTTGTTTATCGAGGGGGCAGCTGTCAGGCCGTCTGTGAGCAAGATTAGAGATATGAAGTACCAGGCACACATACTGGGCACATCTCAACTGAATCCCCATTGGTGGCACAGGCCCCACAAGTCAGCCCTCTGCACCCCTCTCCATTTGTCCCCCATGGAAAGTCGATGCACTTAACATTGAGAATCTGTGTTTAAAATAGATCTTTTGTTTCGCTGGCTTCAGTAAATAAACATGACTGTTGTGAGTGATAGAGAAAGATTGATTTCGTTGGGCTGAGCAGGTTTGGACTGTTTCACTGCTGCAAACTTCCTTATCCCCATAGCAAAGCTGCAGACAGTCCTCTCTCTTCAGTGTGCTCCAAACATTCCTCCATCCTTCCATCTATCCATCCATAAACATCAACCCAAGGGGCTAGGAGAACATACCAGAGCCCCCGAGGCTCATCTCTCCCAAACGGCTGTTTACTACATCCTACTTAAATAGCTGCAATCCTTTCTTATAAATATTTCCCTCGTTCCTATGGTAACTGGGGCATGATGCCAATTCATCCAGTGTTTCCTCGATTGTGTTGAACAACATTAAACTAGAGTGACCTTACAATGACATCTGTCCATTGAATAAACCACTTCACGTCCCACACTGGCCTGCTGACATGACTCACATCCTGAGAGAGAGAGGGGGGGGGACTTTTCACTTTGGTTCACAGCACCAGTTATGCTTAAGATGTTAAGTAGACATGGCTATGTACAACCCACAATCACTCCCCAAAGCGACTCAGCGGAAGTCTCTCTGTACCTGTTGACGGCGATGGAAACATGTTGATGAGTGAAGCTTTTTACATTGTTTACAGTGATTTTACAGTGTTTACCACAGTCGGTCAATAAAATGACCCAGCCGATATGCAGACGGTGTAGGGGGGTGGGCGGGAGGGTGTGTTGGTGGAGGGAGTGAGCCAAACCTTCTAAAAATATGACGTTAACTTTCCAGTCACAGCCTGATAAAGCAGCCCCTGCACAGCTGAGTCTGACACAATGTGACCCCATGGGTCTATGCAACCAGACAGACATCTGTGGGCCATTTTTTGTTTTGTTTTGTTTTGTTTTTTTTCTTCTTCGTCTCAAACATTCCACACACTCCCCTCATCTGTTTGGTATGCTGCTTTTCGGCTTGCGTCTTGCTGTGTGTTTGACTGAAGGGAATACACTGGGGTGTCAGAGTCTGGATGCCATACAGATAGGTTTATTTTCACGCTGTAAGATTGACAGGTCAGATATGCAGCGAGTACGACCCTTTGACATCATTGTGTTCATTTGCAAAGTCAACTGGCATGGCCATTTGCTTCACTAAATCTGTGCATCAACTGAGCGACCCCCTCCTCTGTTGCTCTTCCTGAGGTTTTTCCCCATTGTTTTTCCCTCAAAAGGTTTTTCTTGTGGAACTTTTCCCTCATGCGAATCGAGGGTCTAAAGATAGGGAGAGCCGTATATTAAACTGATTGTAAAGCCCTTAGGGACTACCTTGTGATTTTGGGCTATACAAATAAACTTGACTTGATATATCGCTGTGTGGCTGGGCCCTCTTGGTCTGCCTGGATATGGCTCAGTAAAAGTTGAGCCAAGCAAGTCAACGCTTAGTAAAGGCAACACTGCTCCCATCTGGTGATTACATGCAATATCAAACCATGCAGAGAAAATTGGAGAACCCTTACCTTATCAGAATCAAAATCAGTTATTTGGCCAAATATGTGTAGGCCTACACATACAAGAAATTTGTCTCCAACAGACAACAAAAAGCTGAACAAGGTAAACAAACATTTAACTACTATGTACAGATGTATATAAAAAGTATATTATAAACAAAACAATGACGTTATAGCAGGAAGACCATAGTGCAATGGTGCGGAGTGCAAAGATGCTGGAATAAATATGTTAAGCAGTTACTTTATATGCATGAGGTAGGTGGACATGAAAGAAGATGCATGTATCCAATATAGAGTATACACACATACAGCCTGCAAAGTTGACATTAAGTTGACATTGAGAGTGTCCCATACTTCTACAGGTCCTCGGAGCTATCTAACTGCCACCATGACTGACCGCTTTGACTGTTACTATTGCCGCGACAACCTGCATGGGAAGAAGTATGTGAAGAAGGACGAGAAGCACGTGTGCACCAAGTGCTTTGATAAGCTCTGTGCCAACACTTGTGTAGAATGCAAACGCCCCATCGGTGCCGATGCCAAGGTGAATATACAGCGTTTGAGTTAAAAAATAAATGAAATGAGTGAGTGAGTGAGTCAAAGTGAATGAGTAAAAGAAGGGCAAGAGGTAGGCAGAGAGATGATGTGTTTGGGTGTTGTCATCACTAATCTAATTCCTTCAAAGGGTTCTCACGCCTCAACTGTCCCACACACACACACACACACACACACACACACACAAGCCAGTGTAACACGTTATGAGCGTTCCTCCAAAAGAGGTTCCCACCTCTGAAAACACCCCATCTCAACCCTGAGTCACAGATAGTTACATGCATGAGAGCGATACACAGGTAAAACTCATTGGGCTTAACACTTTATGTTGCATTTCCACCTACTGACAGACCCCAACTCCCTCACACAGCTTCCCACATCCTAGTTACCTTGATCTCTGTAATGCCCACCAGATGGACATGTCCTGTTAGGCTCTTGTCCCCAGCCCAGATGATGCATAAATAATCAGTTTAATGAGTTCTATGTGAAGACTGAGCGAGATGCACTCATCCTCAACTGCTGTCTCTTCTCCCTGTACAGGAGTTGCACCACAAGAACCGTTATTGGCACGAGGACTGTTTTCGCTGTGCCAAGTGCTATAAGCCGCTGGCGAATGAGCCGTTCAATGCCAGGGATGATGGCAAGATCATGTGTGGCAAGTGTGGCTCCCGCGAGGACGGGAACCGGTGCCAGGGCTGCTACAAGGTGGTCATGCCAGGTCAGTTGATGCCATAGACAATTTGCTAAGGATGCACAGTATTGACATTTTTGCCAATACCCGATTATATCGATGATTTTCTCGGTCATTTTGGGTGTAATCTCTATAAACAGATTATGGGTTCCGGGATTGTTTCGGTTGTCGATACCGATACCAAAGCCATTACTGATATTTTTGGGGTTTCATTGAATACCAACGTGTGTCTTGGTCTGTAACAGACTGTTCTGTGTTTCTCTATGTAGTTCTTCTATATGTGACATATGATGTCCTATCTGAGTTGCCATAGGGAAGAGATCCCCCCTCCTTTTTCTCCCCAATTGTATCGATCCAATTACCCCACTCTTCCGAGCAGTCCCAGTCTCTGTTCCACCCCCTCTGCCGATCTGGGGAGGGCTGCAGATTACCATGTCTCCTCCGATACATGTGGAGTCGCCAGCCGCTTACCTTGCATATGTGTGAGAGTTTCAAAATCCAGGGTTACCATCTAGACATGAGCCAATATATATTGTGCATCTCTACTTTTTGCCCTTAGCACTCAAAGCACAGCAATTTTCTTGTTTGAACAAGCACAAGTCTAAGTCCAGTTACATTAACTCATTTTCTAACTCATTTTCAGTACAAGAAGTTGGTCTGATAATGTTGGATCTTGCAAATAGCTATGTAATTAAAGACAATTGTTTTTATGCATTGGGCTTTTCAGGATCGCAAAATGTGGAGTACAAGAAGAAGGTGTGGCATGAGGAATGCTTCACCTGCATTGAATGCAAGCAGCCGATCCGTACACAGAGCTTCCTGACCAAAGGGGATGACATCTACTGTTCCCCCTGCCACGACAAGAAGTTCGCCAAGAAATGCCACCTCTGCAAGCAGGTATGGACAAGTTTTGTTATTTATCTGGTGTGCAATTTATCACGCATGATCTCCATTTCTGAATAAATCTGAATGCTTATCTCCTAAAAACGTGTGATTCTGTCCTCTTCCTCCACCCAGAGATGACAGATGAAAAACTATACGATAGTTAGATACACTGATCAATCAGTAGGAATAAATGTGTTTCCCTGCTCTTCCAAGCCAATTACTTCTGGAGGGATCAGCTACCAGGACCAGCCTTGGCACACAGAGTGCTTTGTGTGCCGTACCTGCCGCAAACCCCTGGCAGGAACCCGTTTCACCTCCCACGAGGATGGCGTCTTCTGTGTGGACTGCTACAAGTCTGACGTGGCTAAGAAGTGTCACGGCTGCAAGAATCCCATCACAGGTCAGACTCTGTGTGTGCATACTACATGTGCAAATGCCCGTTTTTTACAGACCAAACCAATCATTGACATGGACCGTGATGCAGGATTCAGTGGTACAATATACAGTGGATACAAAAAGCAGTGACGTGCAGTGAGGTTCGTGGCTGGTGAGGCACTGACTTTTTCAGAGTCAGATTTGCAAATATATGAACCCAATATAGAAGTTTCAATTCACCATTAATTTGGCAGCCAGAAAACACAGTGGATGTCTCCAAATGTCTAGCTAACCTTTCATCTTTCTCAGCAAAAGCATGTAATAGTTCTACATAGTTGCCACGATTAGACGAGCTTGTACTCTCATTGTTACCACGAAATGCCAATTCCTGTTTGGCTAGGAAGCAGGTTGTTGCATTAATGAGGTCTTTTAAAATCTCTCGGTTTTCCTTTACCTTAGCATTGTGGATGGAAATATTTAGTCTCCGTTGTTCATCCAAAGCCAAATCTTTTCTTGAAGATTCAAAAGTTTTCAAAGCAATTTGGCTTTGAATATGAGTAGTTGATCTTTCATGTTTGCTGAGGCTTCTTGGTAGATTTCTCAAGTCACAAAATCCTGTGGTAGTCCAGACATTATTGCATGTTGAGAACAAGACAGGGGAAGTAGAAAAGGCGGTTTCTTGTAGCACAGCCAGTCTTTTCGGGTGTACCACCACTCCGTTTGAAAAGAGCGAGTTATCTTCTGTCCCGTTGTTTGAAGCAAACCTTTTAGCTGCTCCGGCGGCATTGGTCCTCCATCATTTATCACTTCGCTTTTTGATTGAAAGTCCAGTTTTTAGAAACTTTTGAGCTTAGCTATAGAATCTACCATTTTTGCAGTCAGAATTTTTTTTCAAAATACACGAACTGCTGTAGTGAACTTGACTCTACGTTAAAGCAGAGCAACAGCAGAAGAGGAAAGCATCCTGTAAACCCGTGGGCTCACGCATACGCCCCCTTCAGTGAGGCAGAGGTACTGGCTGCCTCATCTCATGCGTTTTCAGTGTGGTTTTATGTAAGATCAGCAAGACTAAATATGTTATACACATACATGAAATACATTAACTATTTTAAGGAAAGTGAGGACATATAATAAAAGTGTCTACAAACATTACATTGGTGACAAACAGTAAGAAAGCAAAAGGCATGCTCTCAACCCAGTTTGTGAGGGATTGCGCAATCCGAGGTGAGGCTCCACTCCTCGTTGCCTCAACTCGCGTATCTCCCCTCTAATTGAACAGCAAATATGCAAATTCAGCGATTTTATAATACAAATGATTTAAATTATTGGAATTGTACATAAATTACATTTATGGTGGGCATTACAGAGATCAAGGTAACTAGGATGTGGGAAGCTGTGTGAGGGAGTTGGGGTCTGTCAGTAGGTGGAAATGCAACATAAATATTAATATTTATTTTATTTTATCATCATTTGTTTTTTCTTTTCATGATGAAAGGTGAGGCTCTGCCTCCCCTGCCTCCCCTGACCGCACGTCCCTGATAAAAAGTCAACACACACCACTGTTAAAATGGCAGGTTTTTGTGACGTAAATGAAACCAAGATAAATCATGTCATAACTTTTTCTATCTTTAATGTGAAATAGCACCCTGTGAAAATAAATTGAAAAACACACACTTTGGGGAGGAAAAAAAAACTTACAATAAGACTGGTTGCATAAGTGTGCACACCCCTAAACTAATGCTTTGTTGAAGCACCTTTTGACTTTATTACAGCACTAAACTCTTTTTGGGTAAGAGTCTATCAGCTTGGCACATCTTTTCTAGATCCATCAGATTGAGGGAGCATCTCCTGTGCACAGCCCTATTCAGATCACCCCACAGATTTTAAATGGATTTAGACCTGGGCCATCCCAAAATGTTGATCTTTTGGTGACGCCGTTCCTTTGTTGATTTGGATGTATGCTTTGGGTCATGGTGCTGTAAAGGTGAAAGTCCTCCATCTTTCTAGCATACGCCTGAAGGTTTTGCACAAAAATTGACTCGTGTTCGGAGCTATTCATGATTCCCTCCACCTTGACTAAAGCCCCAGTTCCAGCTCAAGAAAAGCAGCCCCAAAGCCTGATGCTGCCACCACTATGCTTCACCGTGGGTATGGTGATCTTCTGGTGATGTGATGTTTTTTTTTTTTTTTTGCCAAACATACCTTTCGGAATTTTGGTCAAGAAGTTCAACCTTGATCTTATACACATTTTTCCCACATGGTTTTCAGAGACTGGGTGTATCTTTTTGCAAAATTTAGCCAGGCTTGGATGTCCCCCCATGTTAAAAGGCATCCAACTTGCCACCCTACCACATAGCCCAAACATGAAGAATACGGGAGGTTGTTGTCACATGTAAGGAGCAACCAGTACTTCCTAGAAGTTCCTGCAGCTCCTTTAATGTTGCCGTAGGCCTCTTGGCAGCGCTCCCCAACCAGTTTTCTCCTCGTCTTCTGATCAATTTTACAGGGACGCCCTATTCTTGGTAATGTCAGTGTTGTGCAATATTTTCTCCACTCATTGATGATTGTCTTCACTGTGTTCCATGGAATATCTAATGCCTTGGAAAATCTTTTCTACCCCTCCTGATCGATACCTTTCACCAATGAGAACCTGTTCATGCTTTGTAAGTGCTTTGTGGACCAGTTGGATGCAACCAAGAAAATGTCAGGAAAATCCTACAGGATGAGCTGAACTTTATTTGCGGTTAATCAGTCACTTTAATTAATGGCAGGGGTATACTAACTGCTATTTAACATGAGCTTGAATGTGAATGGTTACTTCTGAACACAGCCACATCCCCAATTATAAAGGGGTGTGCACTTATGCAACCAGGTGCAAACATTTTGTATTTTTTTTTCTAAAATGTTTGTTTTTGACTTATTTATAGGCTGCAATTTCAATTAAGGGTGGAAAAAGTTCTGACAATGATTTATCTTGGTTTCTTTTTTATATCACAAAAACATGCTATTTTAACAGGGGTGTGTAGACTCTTTATAATCACTGTAGATTAAAATACAGGTTATTTCATATTTGCATTTTATTCTTGTGTAGTTTGAATTTACTGAGGGGTTAAACGAATACTGAAGAGTTCAGTCATTTATTGAGTATAGTACATTTCCATGATGCCAGTTTTTTTTAAATTTGTCCTTATTAAGATCACCCGATCCAACCAATGCTTGCTACAGGTTAGAACAAGCATCAAGAATCTGAGGAAAGTGTTGAACAATTACAGCCCATTATCTAAAAGGATCATTACCTCTTGTGCCACTGACTAAATGAGGTCCCATGTGACTTTTGGTTCTGCAGGGTTCGGCCATGGCACCAACATGGTGAACTACGAGGGGTACTCCTGGCATGACTACTGCTTCAACTGCAAGAAGTGCAGCCTCTCCTTGGCCAACAAGCGCTTCGTCATCAGCGGAGATCATATCTACTGCCCTGACTGTGCCAAGAAGCAGTGAAACTCGACCAACAATCAGCATTTAGAGGGGTATTACAGCAAAATTGATTTTCAAATAATTACTCTGTAAAAGAGCAAAATTTATTACTAGCATTTACCCAAAGATTTTTTTTTAGTTTTCCAGTTTTCAATTTATAGAGGCTATGGAATCTCTCTCTCTCACACACACAAACACACACAAAATTCAGCTACTCTTGCAAAATAGCCTCAGATGCTGTGGAAAATACCCTTTAGCCTGATCAGGATCCTGATAGAGCATACATGTGAAGGCTGAGGTTATTTCAAAAACTAAGCATATAAAATAGGCCAAATGAGTTAGCTACTTCCAAGTAAATATTGGATACTAACATGCCAGATGACTCTTTGTGGTGGGCTTGTAATATGCAGTATTAATCTACTATAATCCAGATTTCTGTGCAGCCTTAAAAGGCAAAGACCTTCTCAGTACATTACTGGAAATGTTCAAAGAGAATGTGCTTTTTACATGCATAATGGCGCTCATACATACAAACTTTGACAATCTGCAATATCTTTAAATATTTGAATAGATTACTATGTGAAATTTAGGAAAATATTCAGTGCAAAATTTAGATAAAGTAGGTTTTTGTAGAGAGATCAATGCTGAAATATAGACTTGTATATTCGTTGCTTTTTGGGGTGAACTGTATCTGGAATTTGAATGCAAAACATAAATAAATACGAGGAGGCAGAAAACTGAAGCGTCCATGTCCCTTGCTGGTATCAAACACAAGATGGCAAAACTGTATTTTTGCAAAACTTTATTGTTGTCTTTTTAACAGTTTGTATCATCTCAGTACACTTTAGATATATTTACAAATATAATTTTGCAGACAAGGCTCTGCTGGGTTTGAAAAGCCTCTGGAGAAAGATGTTCATATTCACACCGTCGCCCTGGTTGGGTAGGCTGATTGTCATGGCCGAGGTAAGGACGTGACACAGTTTTCTTAATTACGACAGAATAAAAATACTACATCTCAATCTAAGGCACCGTCTATTCTATTGTTAAAGACCATCAAGAGGATTAAGAACAGTTATGCTTTAATAACTCAAGCCCCCCAAGATGCAGAAATGTACAGGGAATGAAACACCAGGGCCTTTAATATATTTATGTGTTCAAGCAGCAACTGCAATGGTCCTAACAAGTCCTCTTTACAATTGGTTGTGCTATTTATGTGGGAAAGCACTCTAACTAACCAATAACCCTGGATTCACTGCAATAGTTGAGTGCATTACATTTCAGGAAAGGGCGAGTATAGGTTAAGTTTTGGGGTTCTGAATGAGGATTGAGGAGACGTGGGGGATGGGGTGGGATCTGGAATAGAGAAAAATCCTTGACAAACTACGTTCCTTTCCTTTGTAAATACCATACCATAACTCTCATTCAAGCCTGCACAACAGAGCCACTCCTCAGTACACATTAGTGATTCACAAAGCCTATGAAGACAGTGGGCTTTCTGACAATGCAAAGTATCTGAAAGTTGGCTGCTTCAAGATATTTAAATGATTAAGGGCGGTTTATTGAGTTCGTTACATTCTTTATGCTTATTTATCAAAGCCAAGCTCTAAAGCTCCAAAACTAGATAGAAATGTATATACGTAATGATTTTAGTTAGCGAGACACTCTGACAGACTACAAGGCAAAAATAAGTTCCCCAAACATCCTGTTTGGACAATTCAAGCATAGCAAATTTCAAGCTTTTGACACAGTTACTATAAAATAACCGCAGTGAAACAGGAGAAAATGATCATGCAGGACAAGACTGACCCAAAGTCACATTTTGCACCTGTTTCTATTGTTTTGTTATTGGGGTGGATGTGACCCAGCTGCGCACAATAAATTACAAAGGCCAGAGCCTGTATTAAGATACCTGCTGTAAGAATTACATACAACTCCTCCGTCTTTTCATATAATGCAACTCACACTTTGCAAACACCCAAAGCACTGAAACAGCTCTGCTCTCCACCAGTCCACCATCTGTTAGGAAACAAGGCAATATTCAAGGGTGGGGCACAGGTATCTAGGACTGAATGCCCTCAATATGTGCACGCACGCACGCACGCATGTGTGCGCGCGCGCGCGCACACACACACACACACACACACACACACACACTATTAGGAGACTACAAGTAGCTCTCTGGTTTTGTAGAGTTCTTGGGGAGAGAGGGCTTCCTGAAAAGCTTGAATTTTAATATTGCCCAAACCTGAACTGATGTTATGGTAACAGCACTGACTTGCTGGCACAAGGCACGAGTCAATCGGAGCCCTAATTATACTACAGTAAAAGACATAGGGACTTCAACTACCCACTCCACTCTAAACATGGCTTCATTGGCCTAATACTGATTATATACACAATACAATTATACTTAAATATACTGAATGTAGAAATACAGTTTTATATATAGACAGACAGCCAAATTATATATTACAAAAAAAAAAAGCTGAAATATTTTTTTTGCCAATTAACCTAAGAAAGCAGCAACTACTGTGTTCTCTAGAGAATCTTTGTAGGGCTTAGTGTAAAAGCACTGGAATTAATAGAACCATACAGACAGAAGGATGGATAAAAATTATACTATGGGGATGTCAGTAAAGCTGGTTGGCGAAAACCAGACTCTGATAAACCTGTCAAATTTTGGCCCTGAGGAACCATGGGCATCGTGGCAACTCCAACTATTCAATTTCAGTTTAGAGACAGTTAGTGTAACATGCATGCAGACACAGTACTGAGAAGAAGCTTGAAAGCGACTTCAAGTGAAACTTGTGGATTTTGCTCATGCAATAATCACCATCATACACACACTTTAATCTGATGCAGGTCTCTCTTTTTTTCTGTTTGTGTTGTTTGTGAATAGTCTATATGGGAGACTAACCTAGTTTCCAGCAACCATTAAATAGAACAGCTTTCAGTGATCCAGATTCGATTCTGAGGAATGTTGCTAATTGTTAACGCAGACTACATAGACATGCAAATTCATGAGTAATGGCTAAACAAGACCATGGACACAACCTAAACAGCAAACAGCTGAACCTTCCATTGAACACATGAATCCACTACAGCATTCTCTTGAAGCCCTGCATCCTTTAGTAACAAAGTTACTGAGGGATGCTAAGTCTAAATGGATGGAGTACCTCTATCGGTGCAGGCAGGAAAGACACAATGGGGTTGGGTGGGGATACACCAAGGAGTGCTGGGGAAAGAGGTATGAGTCACGGAGGAGCAGAGAGATAAGGGTCTATATGTCAAGGATGAATAAAGAAGCAGCTTCATAACTTTCAGTTCCTCAGTGTACACACACAATGAGATTGCTCAGCTTGATGTGTATCAGGTTTACCACAACAAAGCAGATGTCATGACAGACAGGTAAGGCCATATTGCTGGTTGCTGCGAATGACAGCTGGTCAAATGGACTGAAAATTCAAGATAACATTTCAGTTTTGTTTGAATCACTACTACATTATTTAACACACAGCTACCTCAGCAGCCTCCCCACAATACAAGTTGTGTTTACAATCCTTCCATTACCTCTTATTATAATTTTACAATTCACCTCACCAAGTGTCAATGCATTCTGAAATATTCTCACGAGAGGGAAAGCCTAAACAAGTGATAACAGTAATTACAACAAAGAAGCCAAAATTAATAAATTACGACAATGCACCCCTGACAAAAAAACCTCAACAAAATATGAACAAAACAAGTCAAAACCGAACTGGGAAGTAGTTAAGTACAGGATAGGGAGGAGGGAGACTTTGAAGCAAGCACAGTGAAGGAATATATGAAGAGTTCCCTGAAATGCAACTTAATATTACAATGTCAAATTTTTTTTCCTCATTGGCTGGGGTGCAAAGTTAGCATAGGGGGGTGGTCTGTCATCTTTCCCCTTCACCTTGTGCTCTCTCTGTCTTAAGGAGTCCAGAGGAGCAGGGTGGAGGCTGGGTAGGGATGGTGGAGAGTCTTTTAAGCAGCTCAGCTGGACAGGAACTCTAGGAGTGCAACAATGGGACATCTCTCGCGCCTGCAGTATCACATCTCTAGAGACACGTGAAAGACAGTGGAGGCCCATCATACATATGCACAAATCAAGAGGACTGTCTCTATTCCGCTTCAATCGCAGACAATCTCCATTCTGCTTCAATGAGAGCGTGGCAGGTAAATAACCAAGATAAAGAAAAAAAAATTAAATGATACAAAAATGCATTGTCCTTACCTGACAGAGCTTCGATGGGTTGACTTGAGGAATGTAGGGCACTGACAGGGTTCCCCTTGTCCTCAAAGGCTACTTTGGGCCCATCGGAGCCCCCATCACAGTCAATCAAGCCTTGGTTGCACTCCTCTGTGTCAATGAGCGGGTGGCTCTTGGAGTGGACATTGAGATCGATGAGCTCCTCAATGCTCCAGGGGCCGGACCTACCGTTGAGGCCTGGGACCGAAGCAACCTTAGTGGAGTCTACCTCATTCACAAACTCTGAGCCCTCAACAAGTCGGCCCTTAGGCACAGGACTGGAGAAGGAAGTTGAAGAGAGGCAGATGGAAGAAGGTAAGGAAAGTGAGAGTGGGGTGCCAGAGACAAATCCCTCACAGCACAAAATAACTTATTTTGTAGGGCGCATGAGATGGAGCTAAGTGAATGTGCGGCAGAGAGAGACAGGCGCTTTAATGGAAAGGCAGATTTATTTATATAGCATATTTCAGCAACAAGGCAATTAATTAATTAAAGACAAATAGCACCACTAATAGCACCAAAGCAGAAAGCTAAGACAGGTGTAAGAGGGAGTGTCTGGGTTGAATTTTTGGCTGTTACATAATAAAATCAACAGTTCAGCCACATATTTCTTAACATATTTTGGTGACATCTGTCATCTAATTATATTAACTGTTGGATTTTGAAATGTTCATTTAAAAAGTTTACTTTTTATTAAAGGCAAAAGACAGTGTAATATATTTCATTAATTAATTTCTGGAGAAAACTAACAATCAAACTCTGATGTCTCCAGCTATAATTAGTGTCTCCAACTTTTTGTTAACATTTTGGGATGTGCACTTTTATCCCACACAAAGAATGAAAATGACTTGGGGGGTGTGTGTGTGTGTGTCCAGGTATGTGTGAATTTCAGCCATACCTGACTGCCTGAGTCTCATCTGTGCTGATGCCATAATTATTCTCTTTGTCGTCTGTCTCTGGTTTTCCATTTACGCTGCCCAGGGGCTCCTCTCGCTCTCCCATTGGCTCATCAGCGGACAGGACACACTCATCTTTGTTGGCTGTGTCCATTTCCATAGCGTCATCGTCCCCGGTCAGGGCAGTGTCACCATCGTCCTCTGTCAGGGCAGTGTCACCTACTGGGAAGACAGACAGCATAAGCCATGAGTCACATGGGGAAACTAGGAAAAGCACATAAGCCATTTGAGCACATTGTATATGCAAACCAACAAGCACTGACATACAAATAAAGACAGACAAAGACAATACAACACCCATGCCAAAAACAGTCATGAAGGCAGAGGAACCAAATTATATGGCCAAAAGTAATAAATACAGGGAGGGGGGGGGGCTTGTTAAATGGTACATATGCAAACATCAGATGGAAATCTGAGCGATGAGGCCACTTACCATTGGCTTCATCCTCCCCCTCGTCGTCCTGGTCGTCCTGGTCGTCCTGGTCATCCTGCATACCTTTATCATCATCTCTCTACACAGGAGACGCAAAGAACAAATCAACACACTGTCGGAGGAAGATTTTCACTAAAGAAACTTGGTTACCACAAAGACACGAAAGCTGAAGGAAAAAACTCACCTTCACATCATTTTGGTCCCCTTTTCTGGTTCGTTTCATTATTTCCTCAATTCTCTGATACATGGACAAAAAAATGTCATTAGAAAAGCTGTTATTCACACTTTATTTCATGGTATAGTGCACAGTGCAGTGAACAGATATAAATGTTTATTGTTGACATCAGAACTGCATTAAATGGGATATGGAAACAATACTTTTAATGGTCCAACATGTGATTTCTACTTGAATGCTGACCTCTATTGTTCAACAGTGTGAATAACAACGACAAATTGAAAGACGTGACTTGGCACTCATGGTCCTTCAAACAACAAAAACACTTGGCCAGCTCATGTATCTTTGAATGCAGAAATCTGGGGACGGGGTGAAATCTCGGGTCATTTACTTTGTGTCAGTTGGTAGCATTCTAGTAATCCTCTGCATATACATATATGTATCCCCCAAACTCTTTTTAATGGTGTTTGTCAACATTGTAAACAGTAGTTTCCCCAATTGTTTCAACATGTTTTCTACATCGAAGGTTTCATTGCAACATCCTGTGGATATATATAAAACTTTGTTTAAAGAAACACTCAACAGTAAGGAAAGTGCTCAACAAATAAGGAGCAAAATAATCACTCATCAGCTGCTGATGAGTGCACGACGCACGAAACAGGCTTGTATGCTATGTATTAAAAGTTTTTTTTGCTACATCTATGTTGATATTCCGCTCCTCATTTGCTGAGCACTTTTATCAACACCATTGACTGTTTCCGGGAAAAAAAGGCTATCTATCTATCTGTCTATATATATATATACATGTGTGAGTGTGTGTAGGGAAAAAAAACTTTAATGCATTTCAGTACAAGCTTGTTTCGTGTGTCACACACTCATCAGCTGCCGATTTCCTACATCTATCTTAATATTCCACTCCTCATTTGTTGAACACTTTTATCTACACCTTTGATGGTTTCTGGAAAAAAAACGCTATATATCTATTCCATTCATTATCCAAACAGCTTATCCTTCTCTTAGGGTCACTGGAACCTATCCCAGTAGTCATTGGACAGCAGGCGGGGAGACACCCTGGACAGGCCGCCAGGCCATCACAGGGCCTATACATATAAAAAGTGTGTAGTTAAAGTAGTAGTATTTGATCTTTTCTAATTTACTAAAATGAAGAACTTAGAATAGCAGCGCCTCTAGCTATGCTGTGGAAAGCAGAGTGATATAACTGGCCAACCCAGCTCCTCTGCAACCTAGAATGAACCGAGACCTTCAAGTGAGTCTCCTGCAAGAATGCAACCTGAGTTCCCAAATGCTGGCACACCCTACTATGCTTTATTGGTTGATTTAGACCTTTACAGTTCTAGCTACAAAGCTTAAGTGTATTCCCACCTGACTGCCCTTTTAAGTTAGGTTGTCGGGTCATCCTTTGAAAAGAGAAAAAGTGAATATAGCACTTTAAGTACCATTAGAAGACCGAACGTAACATACACGACAAAGAACAAGTGCGCTCCTAAGTACTACTTCCTAAGAAACATAGAAGACCTAGTAGCCTATTAAAGCTCCTACCAAGCTGAGGTAGCGACAATTAAATGTAAAAATAAGTAAATAAATAAAAAGCACAGCTTACCAATACAGGCAAGTTAAATAAAGTGTTAAACCAAAAACACAGACAGCATGAAGGCTTGTGGCCTATAGGGTTTCTCGTAAAAACCAAATGATTAAATAAAAGATAATAAATAAACCTCTTCCGCAAACATACATAGAAGGTGATAGATGGAATCCATCCATTCATTATCCAAACCGCTTATCCTGCTCAGGGTCGCTGGAGCTCCCTGGACAAGCCGCCAGGCCATCACACACACACACACACACACACACACACACACACACACACACACACACACGAGCACCTGTATCAGACAGTATTTTGCCCTCTGCATAAACATCATGGTACACTCCCTTTGTGACAATGGTTTTCACCAAGTGAAACATTTCAATCATTTTCTCTTCTTTGTTGACATAAATGCAAAATGCCTGACTGTCACAGAATGCACAACAGAGACATTGGCAAAAGGAATCAAAGGCACAAGTATTGTTTACACAAAAAAAGGGTTTTGCCAACTTTTACAGGCTGTTTGGTCATGTAGTTGCCATTTCTTAGAAGACAAACTTTGGTTTGTCTTGTTTTCAAGTTTGGATCTACATGTGACCACTCAGAGCAAGGATTAAGGTAGAAAGAACTCCTTTTTTGGTGGAAGAGCAAGGCCTCACTAGTTTTCAACAAATTCTTCCCTTGGTAGATTGCTCTCTCCTGTTACTGTATGTTCATCTTCTGACATTGCAAGGACCTCCTGATGCTATTTCCCCATGACCTGATGTGGATTTCTCCACCTTTAAGATCTGTTTTTCCAGTGTGTGCTTAAATCTTCACAGGTGCAGAGGACAGCTTCATCTTGCCTTCAATATGCCGCAGGTGACGGACAATGAAGCAGTCTACACAGATTGGCAAGTTATTATGCTTGAAGAGACCATGTTTGATATGACTGAATTCTGTCTCAATACTGGCAGAACTTGCTGTAAGGTTTTTACTTTTAAAGTAAGGCACCATTATGTCTGTCCAAATAGGCAGGTAGCATGCCATTCGTGTGATATGAGGGACAAGCTCAGGAAGAGAGTGTAAATTGTCCCGATCACCATCATCCACTGCAAGCTTTTTGCTGTCATGACAGATCTCCATCATCCACTGATTCAGATCGGTTTGGCATACATAAACAGCTTCTTTAAAATTGATCTCTTCCATGTCATTGCCTTTTATGGATGGAAGTGGGACACATCCTTCTGAAATAATTTTCTTTAGTTGCATCTTGCAAGTCTCAGAGGTTACTGGCATGCCTCTGTCATCACTCCCCTCAGATTCACTCAAAGCAACAATGACCACTGAACATATCAGCTGCCTTGCATCTTCTAGGGAAAGAGTGGTTAATCTTATCCAGAAAGGGCCAGTGTGGGTGCAGGTTTTTGCTCCAACCAAGTAGTTGCACACCTGATCCCACTAATCAACCAGTAGAATCTTTCCTGAGGAACATGATTAGGAGACACAGGTGTGTAACTGTTTGGTTGGAACAAAGACCTGCACCCACACCGGCCCTTTCTGGATAAGACTGCCCACCCCTGTTCTAGGGTGATTGTATAAGTTGTAAGTTGTGCCATGCACCTGAGGTAGAAGTCCCTCACTCGATTGCTCTTTTTCTGGAGACAGTCCCACTGACTAATAAGTACAATGTGCAACATCCACTCTAAACTCAATATTTTGGCTTTTGCATTTGAGAACCACTGATTGATCGATCTCTGGTATCTTATCTGTAGTAATGGACAGTGTTGCATTGCACCCACTGCAGTTACCTATGATGTCAATAGTTTGAGGCACGATTTGGAAGCACCTTCGCCCTCTGAAATCTTAACGTGCATTTAGATTTCACCTTTTCCCATATCTCCTCATTCAGGACATGAGTCCATGTGCCATGTTTTAATACAGTGCACTGTCTTTCATGGGACTTTGAACATTTATCGGACTTTAAGGATTTACTCATTCCAGATTTCTGTCCATCTTTTGATAGAAAGTGCTAGTTCAAAATTCAGGGCATAATTATTCTGCCTGCACTGCACTGAGGGATGAATATCAGTCTCATCTGGGCTGTCACTATCATGGCTGTCACTCTCTCTATGTTCACCTTTGATTTGCTTATCATCATTGTAGCCCAGGATTTCCCATGTATTGTGCCTGTTCAATTTTACAAACGTATATAAAGCCTTTGGCGAGATTTTGTTGGGGAGTAGCTGACTCAGGTGTGTCCACACTTTTTCCTGAGGGAGGAGCTATACACTGGCCTTTAACATCTTCCCTAGCAGAGAAGATGATTTTCATAATATCATCTTTATGACAAGCTGGCTTCCTAAACATCTGATCAAAACAATAATTTGTTAATTACCCAACAAATTTAAAAATTACTTAATGTAATGAGACTGAACCTCATGCACACAGATCATGCTCTAACCACAAAGCTATGTGTATGCTTAATGTACGTAGTATGTCCTGTGCTGGCAGGCAAGACTCACAATTTCTAGAACCGATGTAGTCATGCTCATTAATAATGCCATTCAAAAATTCTGATTAATTCATTAGCCATTCAGGATAAACACACAAAAGCAAGTGATGATTACATTTTCATTGCAGTCAGTCTTGCTAATCTCGTGAATAGTGCCTGATTTGTTTATTATTTCAAGTTTGGAATAAAGGTAAGCTTTTGTTCCAGAGGACCTACTGGAGAACTGAACACACAAAGTCTCAATCGACCTTTTAATCTTTATTTCTGTTGGCAGCACATGATATTGACAAACTGGCTTCCTGATACCTAAATTGCAACGCCAAAACATTCAGTGATTTGACATAATTTATACATGTTGTTGCTATTATTTTTATTTTTAGGGATTCTCCCCCCCCCCTTTTCTCCCCAATTGGCTGCAGACTACTACATGCCCCCCCTTTTTTTTGTGTGGATTTTCTCTCCAATTGTACTTGGCCAATTATTCTATTTCCCGAGCCATCCCGGTTGCTGCTCCACCCCCTCCGCTGATACGGGGAGGGCTGCAGACTACCACATGCCTCCTCCAATACATGTGGAGTCACCAGCCGCTTCTTTTCACCCGACAGTGAGGAGTTTCACCAGGGGGACAGAGCGCATGGGAGTATCACACTATTCCCCCCCAAACAGGCACCCTGACTGACCAGAGGTGCTAGTGCAGCGACCAGGACACATACCCACATCCGGCTTCCCACCCGCAGACACAGCCAGTTGTGTCTGTAGGGACGCCTGACCAAGCCGGAGGTAACACAAGGATTCAAACCAGCGATCCCTGTGTTGGTAGGCAACGGAAAAGTCCGCCACGCCACCTGGATGCCCGTTGCTGCTATTATTGAGCCCTGGCTGAGAGAGGTGGGGCAGTCATGCCTAATAATGGGCGGCACGGTGGCGCAGTGGTTAGCGCTGTCGCCTCACAGCAAGAAGGTCCTAGGTTCGAACCTCAGGGTGGTCATCCCAGGTCCTTTCTGCGTGGAGTTTGCATGTTCTCCCCATGTCTGCATGGGTTTTCTCCGGGTGCTATGGTTACCCAATTTCCCCTCTGGGATGAATAAAGTATTCCGATTCTGATGATTCCCCCACCATAAAAAAGACGTGCATGTTAGGGTTAATACTCCTGTCTGTACCCCTGACCGAGGCATGGCAAGATTAATTGGAGTTAGTGGGCAGCTGCCCACTGCTCCTAGCTACACAGCTAGGATGGGTTAAATGCAGAGGAAGAATTTCCCCACGGGGATCAATAAAGTAATAAAATAAAATAAATGAAATAAAATAATAAGTTACCAGTCTTCAGAAACGGCACTGACAGCGCAAACAACGAGACGAGTTTTAAAATATTGGACAACAATGAGGTGCAAAATGAAGTCATGCGTTTAAAAGGTATTGATCTTGGCATATATGTGAAGAACTAAAAGAGCACAAATGTTTCTTTTAATAGTACAAACAGGCACAAACCGAGCAAAAACAAACGGGACCAGTTTTGAACAATTTGGATGATAATGGGGTGCAAGGTGACGTCACAGCCTATAAAATATAACGCTTAATATCTCAAAAAATATTACAGCACAATGTTTTTTGCAGCACAAATCAGCCCAAACGCTGCACAAATGAAAGATAATATTGCAAGACCTCCATGAAGTTGGCGACCCATGTAATCAGAACATGAATAAAAATATTATCAGTCATTTGGCAAAATGTTGTTTTCTATCCAAAATACTAAAAGAGCACAAATGTTCCTTTTAATGGCACAAAAGGGCACAAACCCAGCACAAACAAACGAAACCAGTTTTGAACGATTTGTACGATAATGGAGTGCAGGATGACGTCATTCCTTTGGCAAAATGTTGTTTTATATCTAAAATACTAAAAGAGCACAAATGCTTCTTTTAATGGCACAAACCGAGCACAAACCAACGAGACCAGTTTTGAACGACTTGGATGATAATGGGGTGCAGGATGACATCACAGCCTATAAAATATAATGCTTAATATCTCAAAAAACACTACAGCACAAACACTAGTTTTTGCTGCACCAATCAGCACAAACGCTGCACAAATGAATGATAATAATTTTATTCATGTTCTGATTTCATGGGGTGTCAACTTCACGGAGGTATCCTGACGTGACAAAGTGTAGTCGTGAAGGTTAATTGTGTTTGGAGCTCCTGTCAACGCCGGGTGACATTAGCTGGCTCAGGAAAGGACAAGGCATTATCTGCAGCCTGCTTTGGTAGTCACTCAAAAGTGGTTTACCACCATTAGTAGTATCTCCATAAATTAGAGGTAAAACTGTGCTTTAAATTATAACTTTTGCCACTACTTGGTAGAACTTCGGGAAATGTGACCTCACTCCACTGTTTTCAACAGCGTCCCCCACCCTCTGCATATATTTACTTGACATATTATGCTGTTGGAAATAAGAGAGACACTATAACTTACACCTTAAAGGAATAATTAAATGAATAGTTCAGATTTTTTTAAGTTTATCCCAAATTTATATTCACCGCTCATGTAGTACATACAGCGGTGCTTGAAAGTTTATGAACCCTTTAGAATTTTCTATATTTCTGCATAAATATGACCTAAAACATCATCAGATTTTAACACAAGTCCTAAAAGTAGATAAAGAGAACCCAATTAAACAAATGAGACAAAAATATTATACTTGGTCATTTATTTATTGAGGAAAATGATCCAATATTACATATCTGTGAGTAGCAAAAGTATGTGAACATTTGCTTTCAGTATCTGGTGTGCAGCAGTAACTGCAACTACACATTTCTGGTAACTGTTATCAGTCCTGCACATTGGCTTGGAGGAATTTTAGCCCATTCCTCCGTACAGAACAGCTTCAACTCTGGGATGTTGGTGGGTTTCCTCACATGAACTGCTCGCTTCAGGTCCTTCCACAACATTTCAATTAGATTAAGGTCAGGACTTTGACTTGGCTATTCCAAAACATTAACTTTGTTCTTCTTTAACTATTCTTTGGTAGAACGACTTGTGTCCTTAGGGTCGTTGTCTTGCTGCATGACCCACGTTCTCTTGAGATTCAGTTCACGGACAGATGTCCTGACATTTTCCTTAAGAATTCGCTGGTATAATTTAGAATTCATTGTTCCATCAAAGATGGCAAGCCGTCCTGGCCCAGAAGCAGCAAAACAGGCCCAAACCATGATGCCACCACCATGGTTCACAGATGGGATAAGGTTCTTATGCTGAAATGCAGTGTTTTCCTTTCTCCAAACATAACACTTCTCATTTAAACCAAAAAGTTCTATTTTGGTCTCATCCGTCCACAAAACATTTTTCCAATAGCCTTCTGGCTTGTCCACATGATCTTCAGCAAATTGCAGACGGGCAGCAATGTCCTTTTTGGAGAGCAGTGGCTTTCTCCTTGCAACCCTGCCATGCACACCATTGTTGTTCAGTGTTCTCCTAATGGTGGACTCATGAACATTAGCCAATGTGAGAGAGGCCTTTAGTTGCTTAGAAGTTACCCTGGGTTCCTTTGTGACCTTACATGCCTTGCTCTTGGAGTGATCTTTGATGGTCGACCACTCCTGGGGAGGGTAACAATGGTCTTGAATTTCCTCCATTTGTACACAATCTGTCTGACTGTGGATTGGTGGAGTCCAAACTCTTTAGAGATGGTTTTGTAACCTTTTCCAGCCTGATGAGCATCAACAACACTTTTTCTGAGATTCTCAGAAATCTCCTTTGTTCTTGCCATTCTTTGCAAGACTTTGATAGATCCCTGTTCTTTAAATAAAACATGGAACGCACTCACACCTGATTGTCACCGCATTGAGTGAAAACACTGCTAATCCTAGAGGTTCACATACTTTTGCCACTCACAGATATGTAATAATGGATCATTTTCCTCAATAAATAAATGACCAAGTATAATATTTTTGTCTCATTTGTTTAACTGGGTTCTCTTTATCTACAATTAGGACTTGTGTGAAAATCTGATGATGTTTTAGGTCATATTTATGCAGAAATATAGAAAATTCTAAAGGGTTCACAAACTTTCAAGCACCACAGTAGGTAGGTTTCATTTTCACAGTAAACCATCTTTTTCTTTATACTGGACATGAAGTTTAGTCTCAGCATCTAGAGAGTTCAGTGCAATTAATGAGGGATAAAGACACAATTCCCTCGTTTAATGGGGGGGGGGGTGTTGAAAAAAATAAAAACAAAAAACACTCTACAGCTTAGCCAAAGATCACATGACATGATATCAATCTATCATAGCGAATTTGATTGGTCATTTTTAAAAAATTGTTTTATTGCTAAATTTCCTCTCAAATGTTTGCTTTTCTGTGCCACTGCAGAGTCACATCTGGTAATAATCGCTTGTAGACTGCGTTGAGGATGTAAAATATTAGGAAAATAACTGAAAACAAATCGTAAAAACTAATGATTTTTAAAATGGTCCCTCAAATTTGCTATGATAGACTGTTGTGGCACCATGTAATGTTAGCTTTGGTTGAACCATGGAGTATTTTTTGCACTGAATGAGAATTGTGGATTTGTCCCTCAGTAATTGCATTGAAATCAAGATGGCAAGATGAAGCTTTGTTTTCAGTATGAATAAAAGGATGAATGACTGTGAAAATGAATCCTTCCTATGTAGTGTATGAGCAATGAGTATACAATAGGGATAGACTTCAAGATATCTGAACTATTCCCTTTAAGGAGAAATGTGTAGTGTCTCTGCTTTCATGAAGCACAATATGACAAGTAAAATATATGCAGGGGTTACTGAATATTATTACCAAACTATTCCTTTAAAGTTTATTTTAACCTGCTTGTACCTGATGGATGAGAATTTATTGAGCAAAAGCCAAAAGGTCTAGAACATCTGCAGATTGATTCAAAGTATTTTCTGCATTTGAAAACTTATCTGACACAATCTGAATTGATGCAATAAAATATAAACAATAACAATTATTAAAAAGCAGTTTTTGACCCCTCTGTTTAATAAAATAGTCATTGCGAGAAAGACACGTGATAAAGACGCTTGTCATCCATCCATACCTTCTTCCTTTCCATGCGTTCCTGCTGGTTCTGCTGCATGATGCGGTCTCTTTCTTGGCGGACTCTCTCTGCCTCCTCCTGGGCTTTGGCCTCTGCCTCCTCACGCTCTCTCTGGAGCTCGGCCTGTTTCTCCGCCTCCTCAGCAGCCAGCTTCTCCTTTTCTTCTTCTGCTCTCAGGGCCTCTTCCTCTTCTTTCTTTTTCCTTTCCTCTGCCAGCCTCTTCTCCTCCTCTAGTTGTTTTAGCCTAACCTCTTCTGCCAGGCGCTGCTCCTCTTCCTTTCTCAACCTAGGACAGAGATGGTGGCATGGGTTAGCATAAATCAAAAATGAGAAAGTAAATACTGGTGGTGTCAGAAAGACAGACAGTAGGTCATATTAACTTATTTCTTTACACTGTTTGATTCACAACAGAGTTTAAGCTGAGCAATCTAATTAATAAAAAATGTGTTCCAGCAGTGCTGATGATTTCCTCACAGCAAATAAAGGCTCTTTGTTTGTTATGCTAACTCTAGTGGTAAATAGAGACCTAAGTGCTGATCCATTTACTTTACTTTTTTTTTATTGTTGTACTGAACGTATACCTCTAATAACAAAGATTTCCATACTTCACACTTTGTTTGTAGGCATTGAAGAAAAGATGGGAAAGGATTCCTTTAACCAAGTGAGAATAACTTAAACATTCTCACCTTTCCTCTTCCTCCTTCTGTGTTCTAATCTGCTCTTCTTTCTCCTTCTGCTCTCGTGCCAGTCTGCGGTTCTCTGCCAGGATCTTGGAAGCCTCAGCAGCAGAACTGGTGCCTATTGCAGCCTTGGGATCTGAGAGAAATACAGATGATAATCCCGGCCAAAGAACTATCTCATAACCAATTTCTCACCATTTGCTATCTTGTATTTTTTTGGTGGTGGTGGCGGGGGGGGGGGGGGGGTCGATCGCTGGCTGCGGTCTATTGAGTGGAAAATGAGGACTGAGAAGAAAAAATAAAGAAAGGGAGAGCAATGTAGGAGGAAGAAAGACAACACTAGCTCTACCTGGCTGCTCCTCTCTATAGTACAAGTAAACAGATGATAACAGGCACAATTTTCTGCATCTGAAGCACTGAATTGCATACATGTCACCAATGAGCTGCATGCAGAGCATGATTTTGTCCAGAAGGAGGCAGCAGAAAATGTTACAGTTTCAGTGCAGGATGTGACTCCAACAGGGAGTTGAGGACTTTTTAGGTCCACTGAGATTTGAGCCTTGTGCAAACTGAGCAGCTGCCACATCAGCCTGTAGTACATATTCAGCCAGAGTAGTTATACTCACTAATTAAAAAGATTATGCTAAAGATGTTATTACATTAAAACAGAAGGGTATATAACTCGATGGTCTCCAAACTAGGGCTGGTAAGAATGCCATTTTTCATTTTGAATATTTGTTGGCAATTCTTATCGTAGCTCTTATTTTCATGGTCCTTCAAAATGATGTTAAATGTCCAGTATGGGGGGCATATTTATTTTAGTGATGTGGAATGAAACAAGAAACAATGTGTGAGGTTATTTCTGCTTAAATAAAAAACTAGCTAAGTGGAAGTGCAGCTTTGGAGCCTAGAAGCGTTTGGCTTAGCCAAACCAAACTGACTAACTAACCTTATGACCACTCAGAACTGCTTTAATATCAACAAGCTTCCACCTCATTTCTAATGCAAGCATCTTGGTTGCCAGTATAATAATCTATCCTAACAAATACCACCAATAACATTAACTTCTCCTAGCTGAATATGATTCTGTCTAGCTTAATATGGATCAAGCGCTGTAAAAAGATGAAAGTTGAAAAGTCTTATTGAAATTGACATCCACGAGGAGACTCCGTTTCATTGTAGGCTCCGACTACCCGTCTCTCTGGCCACTGACAAGTTAATGAATAATGAAGACAGGGATCTGTCCTGCGCAATGGCATGTTGGCAGGATAGAATCTGCTGGTAATGGAACATTTAGATTGGGGAAGAAAAAAGAAAGATTTCCCCATCTCTTTATGCTCACCATCTTTCTCTTTGGTCTTGCTGGAAGCAGCCGCAGTGGCTGGGGTGGGACTGGGGGTGGTGCCAGTCTGGGTGGCATCAGCAGACTGCAATGACAGTGCTTGGACAGGGGTAAGCTCCTTGGTCTTGGAATCCCTCTTGCGCAAGGTGGGGGGTCCTGTTGGGGTAAGGGCTGGTTTCTGGCTGGGTGGCTGTTTGACTGAAGTCGGCTGAGGGGATGGGGGACGCTGTTTCATGGTGCCAGGTGAAGGGGGGCGGGTGCGGGAACTCTGCCTGTAGGAAGAAAAAATGGTAGGGTTACACAAAATGGGTTGAAATCATAACACACTACATTATTGTGCTAAGAGGTGTAATACTACATCCAAAGTTATTTAACAACTTGAGATGAAACAAACATCAATGAACTCATCCAGGCTGTGAAAGGGGTGGTTTGGGGCCATACTTGGATGCTGCTGGGGAGGGCGTCCTCTTTGGGGCAGGGTTGGGGGCTGGAGAGGGCGAGCGGTGGCGTCCCGTGACATTGGAGGGGGAAGGGGGGCGCTGCCCTCCAGGCGAAGAGAGCCGTTTCTCCTTCTGTCATTCCACAGAGATGGTAGAGAGACGATTCATCAAAATAATCAATGAATGTGGGATTACTTTTTTTTTTTTTAATCACGAATCCCAACACTCATATTTCTGCAGAGTACCAAATTTGAGGTTGATCATTTCAAACCAACAACTGTGTTTTGTAACTGATTATTACTGACACCAGGTAAAAGAAGTCCGCAACCAACATGAATACCCACTGCCACCTATTTGCTTGCTGTAGTGAAGCCCAAATAATGCAGGGATCCGATCTTGGAAGCAAAAAAGGCTGGATGCATCGGATCTCTCATTTTGAAAGAATAATAGAGACAACATGAACTGGTATCTTGCTTCTGTAATGTGATGTATTTCCAAGTAACAGGCTATTAGGGCGGGAGAAAATGTAGGGAGGAATGTGATTTGACCTTTCAGGATTTATTTGGATCACACGAAACATTTCATTTAATTTCATTCATCCACCCGCTCAGACTTGGTGACATAATCACAAAAACTTGGCTGTTTTAGAGGAAGTTGATGTGGTTATATTTTGATGTTAAATATGTAAAAAACTTAAGATTTTTTTGCCACAAGCACAAGGTACATAATGACAGGGGAAGTGAGCTAACAAAGTAAAAAAAAAAAAAAGTATATAAAAACATGGGGGGAAAAAAGAACTCATTCTTTCTTAAGACAATTTACAGCCGATTGTGTGCAACTTATATATTTGATTCAAAAAAACAGTGAGCTACTCTGTGTACCTCCTCTCTCGCAGCTTCTCCCCTGCAGCACCAATTTCCACAGGTTTTAAATAACAACACAATGTCAGTCTGAATGTTAGGTGGTCATGTGGTCTGGCTTCTAATTCATCTATTTTTAATGCCATGCTTGGCTCTTTTAAACATGCTGACAATCGGGCACAGCAAGGTCACTCACATGGTGCACAGACAGAGAGACACCCTTAACACAAACTGGGATGATCTTGATGACCAGCAAATTCTTTTGTACAAATTACAATTTCAGCAAATGAGATTAGTGTATTTATTTTCTCTCATATGCAACAGAATGTGTTTACCGTTTATGTGAGGGTCAATGATTTGTCATGTTCTTATTGAACTAGTTGTTTTCACAAAGCTTAAAGAGCCTCAGTATAAAGCTTATTACCATTCCCTTGGGAAGAGTAGAGCAGGAAGAAAGGATAGTGACTCAAGGGAGAGAAGCAAAGATTCAAAACGGGGAAGAGACAAACGTATTCCATTCATGTCACAGTAGCAGTGACCTACTATGCAGCCCGAGTCATCATCTGAAGCAGCCATTTTCACTCTAATGAGTGCTCTTTTGGTCGCTCTCATACATACGTAGCCACCCTAATTCGGACTTCCCCATGGCATCCTCTGCAAAACAAGAGTGCTAAGTGATGAGGACGGAGTTAGGTCTCACTAGGAGATATTTCGTAACTTTTGATCATCTATGCACAATAGGAATGTTTGAATGCTGAGCATGAATTAATAGTTTGTCATTATGTATTTATATACTTATTTTCGTGAATGAATTAGATAGGAGTGACAGAAGTGCTTAGAATTGTATTGCATCAATGCTGGCTGGATGCACTGCATTTGCATACGGTGCTGGGAGCCACGTTCACCCAAGTTTAAAGAGAGCATTCACTTAGTGTTTGGCACAATGCCTAAAAAGACTGATAACTGCTGCTTGCATGTAAGGCTCTGAATTTTGCTTATACCTTTACTATGCAATCTGTCCATGTGGAAGAGAGAAGACAATGGCTTGGGCAGGCAAACCACAGGTGACTGACACGTGGCCTCAGGCTCAAGGTGTGGCCTGCTTTACATGGCCTGACCTGTTCAATACGCACAAACGCTACTGTGGATCCCATTGTCTCAGGCTGAGACAATGTGTCTCTTCATTTCTACAGAGAAGGAGAATGAGCTGGATTAGGGCTTGGAAGACAGAGTCAGGCACCATGGGCTACTGGATGACAACATTATAGGCTCTTCTTGGGGCTGCAGGCCATAGCTCATTCAGCTTACAGTAATATAACAAAAATAGCATAAATACCATTTAGGCTTTTGACACAGAGTGACTGGAATACGAAACCTCTTTTCTGTTTTTTTTTTCTTCCAAATATAACAGTGCAGAAATTAGTGTGCCTAGTAGGTAGGGCTGTAATGTCGATACGTTGATAATTTATTTAACTATTCTTGCATTGTGGCTACGAGTGTGCAACTTCTTGCCTTCACACATGTAGTAGGTGGGGCGAAATTCCAACTAAGTAGAAACGAATTCAAATTGCCACTGAGCTGTAATGGTCAAAGAGCAGCAGGAGAGCAGTTTTCCCTAGGATTAGCATCCTCGGGATATGTTTTGACAGGCAAATGGAGCCGGATGTGTGCATATAAAACTGCCTTTAACTTATTTTCTCGGGTCATTAACTCAGGAGACAATTGTTATCAAGGGGTGAAACAGAATTTTGCGCTTCCAGTGGAGCTTCGGAAAAGACAGTCATCATTCATTAACTTTATTCTTCATATAATTCTGGGCAAGTGTGACTTTTTTAAGCACTCAACTTGTAGATACTGGGAAATAGACACCAAAAATCTATGCCACTTGGACAGATGCACAGTATACCTGCAGGGGGCATGACACTCATACATCCACACATAAAACAAAGGAACTTGAGAGGGAAAGATTCAAGATGGGGTACAGCAGAGATATTACTGTAAAGTGGAGATCAGAGCCATCCCTGGTTAAAGCATCATCAACTCCATGATTACAAAAAGAGCAATTTGGTCAGGATTCTACCATCAAAGAAAACAATGAGGATTGGAGAAAGAAAAAAAACATACATTCGTTTATTTCAGAAGCAAAATTCACCCACACAAATCCTCTCTACAATGTATGAGATCAGTATGTACTGTATAAATGTGGCCCAAACTTTGAAAGACAATGTACCTGTGCAGGCATACAAAAAAATTCAAACAAATAGCTGGTCCATACGGAGGACCTCTGCAAAAGCCATTGGATTACATAGCTCCCTTACACCAGGGGTCCCTAACCTTTTTTGTACAGCAGATCGGTTTAATATTGACAATATTCTTGCGGACGAGCTGGGGGGAGGGTTATGTAAGTCAACAGCATAATAACATTTAAGTAACATTTGGATATTAAACACACAGTGCATATTTTCCTCGCATGAACATATTAAAACATTGCAACTCACCAATATTACAGAATCAGAGGGAGCCCTGGGCTTTTTTCCCTGCAACAAGACGGTCATGACATGCGAGTCATCGGTCGCAATAAAGCCATATTTTAGGTGCGACTTGTCGTATTTTGTTTTGAAGGAAACTTTCTTTTTTTGCAGTCTTCGCCTCTGCTGTCGCTGCGTTATCATCAGTTAGACCTTTTATTTTCCCAACCTCTTCCGAAGAAACTCATAAGTGACGTTTGATTTTTTACTTATGGTACCTAGCTAGTTGCAACACGCACATCGAGTAAGTAAGTGGGTGATGACTGAGTGATCACCTCGCATACGTTGCACTACTCATCAGTATCCTCATCCTGTTGTGGGCGTGGCAAGGAATGGTGAGGAGAGGTGCAGCACAGACAGACCATGCCAAGTTCAATGTAATTACTGCACAAATAGCCTATAACGGCATATTTTTGTTATTCAGATTTTTTTTTTTTTGCCGAATCATATCGTTTCCTTGTGGCCCAGTAGCAAATGCTTTGCTGTCCAGTGCCGTTCTGTGGCTTAGTGGTTGGGGACTGCTGTCTTAGGTAGCAAATTAACACTGGACTGCTATGCTCAAGAGATGGTCTCACCAGTGAGGGGTCCAAGGCTCCTTCAGCTGAAACAGAGCTGGTCATGCCACTCTTCTGCCGGTCGATGCTGCGGCTGCGCAGGGGCCCACGCGGTGGGTGCAGGGGGCTGGCAGAGGCTGAGCGAGGACACAGGTGACACTCTGGTAAAGGACACAGTCATCGCAGGGCCAGGGGAGCACAACCAACAGGTAGCAGGGGAAGCAGCCAAGTTGGGTCAGCGAAGCAGCAGAGGCAGGGGAGGGTGGAAAGAGGAGGGTGAAGATACAAGAGTGAAAAAGAGCAAGAGGAGGGGAGATTGAGGCAGAAAGAGAGGAAGAGATGAGGAGCCAATGGTGGAAGAGGGCAGAGCAAAGTTTTTGTAAGGGAATAAGAGGACAAAAAAAACATTGCTTAGAGTTAGATATAGCACTTTCAGCGGCAAAAAGCTTGGTATCTGAAGCTTTGGTTGGGCTGAAATTCACTGGCAGGGTGAGAAATGGAGATGAAAAGACTCATGGGAACCCTTGAAAGACAGTCCATAGGTGCAAAAGCTTCTGAACACAACACAGAATATACCAGCACCAACACAGACTATGACAGCACAGCACTGAGCAAAAACACACAAACCACAGCAACACTGAACATATACCACGCAAAACCCACCAGCATTTCAGACAGTACACCAAGCTGGCACTGCACACACATACACATATGAAAAAAAAGGCTACACAACTGTGTAGTTGTCATAAACACATACTACTGTGGTGTCTGCAACACCACAATTGTACATTTAACAGTTAAAGCATGCTGAATGCTGACACAATGTCCTACGTCATATTCATGGATAATAACTAGGCAATAGCGCACTGGGGTTAGAGTCCGTCTTGTCCTTAGGACTCTAGGTCAGTAAATAAATTTGTTGCGATTTTTTTTTCATCATTATACAGCCAAATGGCAATGCTCTTGCAAAAGAATGATAAGCAAAAACAAAATGGGAGGAGAAGCCTAAATTGTTCATGTATGTCAATGAGAGACCTGTTAGTCACTTATATCTGCTAAATAACAAGATTCTACAACATAAATAGATGGGCAACAGCAGGTGAAATGATGCATAAAAAAACCCAAGTTTAAGAGAAGTCTCAGTTCACTAGGAGGGGAATACTGTCAGCTCAGTAGTCACAATCTTGCTACGTCAGATTGAGGGATTAGCAGGAGTAATCCCAAGGTCTGGAGATCTCTCAGATCACACATGTAGCCTATAA
Source organism: Lampris incognitus (assembly GCF_029633865.1). Taxonomy (NCBI): domain Eukaryota; kingdom Metazoa; phylum Chordata; class Actinopteri; order Lampriformes; family Lampridae; genus Lampris; species Lampris incognitus. Next base: position 30,882,290 of record NC_079211.1, on the reverse strand, counting down.
TTCATCCTGACTGGATACTGAGCAGCTACTGTATGACAACTACAAAAGTTGCCCAGCCATAATCTGCCACTGTGGCTGCCAATGTGGATATGTCATGTTTCTGCTTAGGCTATGGTTAGCAGGCAATCTATAAATTCTAATGGGTTTATAATAAATTCTAATGGGTTTATAATAATAATATTGTACTTAATACAATACAGTCAACAGACACTGCAGCTCTAAAGTAAATACTGGGAATACTGTTTCAGCCCCAGAATCCATCGATGATGTGCTATATTGTTTTTTCTAGCTGTAAAAAAAAATATCTAGGAACACACCCAATAACAAAAAAGAATTCTCTGTGAAAAGACTAAGTCAACCTGATTTGAATACAGACCTTCCTATGCTTTCTACATTTAAGGCCTTTACATTTTAATTTGAGAATTTGATACAAGGAAACCGCGCACTTCAGCAAATATTTAAGGCATATACATCAACCAAGTGCGACATAAAACCCAGGCTAAAAGGGTTCAGAGCACATCCAACTATACAAACAGCAGCCAAACAACTGAGTATGGAAATGTCAACGGGTCTGATTTGATTAACAACTCCAGAGCTGAATATTCAAGGGCTACTGCCTTCACAGGAATTGTTATAATGTGCACTGGAGTCCTCAGCTCCCTGGTCCGATCACCATATTACGGACCAAAACACAACACTCTTGATTCGCATGCAATGGCAAACCAACAGGTAAGCAGCTTACAGCAAATCTCACAGTACAGACCCTGAGGCTCCTTGGACATAGTTAACTACTCCCAGCCAAGTCTACCCAGACTTGGCTCGGGTTTGCACACAACGGCCAATTGTGACTGGGAGTGCATGTGAGCTGGACCCGGCAGGGTTCATGAGTTTGTGTGTGCGTCAGTGTTTAGTGTGAGTGAATGTGCACTATCACATGAGTATACTTTACTGCAAATAATCACTGTACAAAACAAACAGCCTATGTCAATGCAAGTAGCATTTAAACTCTTGAAAATATTCAGCTGCTACTGTTGCCAAAAGCAACAACACAGGTTAGCTTCAAAATTACTTCAGCAGCTGCAATTGTGGGAGGGGATTCACCTATAGGGCACTAGGTCTGAGATAATGGATTAGGTGAAGTGGTGTTGTGATTCAGGACCAGAGGGCTGTGTCTGGGTATACTCCCACAATGTGAGGGTCGCCTCGGTTGAGGTTACCTGGGGCATCTGCTCCGTCAGCGGACAGGACAGCAGCACTCTTGCTTCTAGCTAGTGAGGCCTGGGTGGGAGTGAGCAGGCGACTAAGGACCCCTCCATCCATGGCACTGGCCAGGGGCCTGCGAGCTATACGACCGAAAACCACATCCCCCCAAAAAATAAAATAATAAGAGGGGGAAAAAAAGGCCAAGAAGAAAAAGGAGGCAAGATTGGGGATGAGGGGTAAACACAAAGAAGGGAATGGGGGGTGGTGTTGAGTTGTGAAAGGGTCACCTTGTGATATTAACCAAGTGGAGAAAATCAACATGAAGAACCAAAGTTCGAGGCTGTGTCTCAATAGCCTTAAGTGGGCACCTTCTCAACACTGTCTTTGTCCTTTTACTTTTTTGTAATGACCGATGAAATAAGGATAGGTAGGAAATCAGCAAGAAGAGGAAGCTGCATGAGGCTATTGAGACACAGACCGGGCTGATTGCCAAGAAACTGAAAGGTAATCAAAGTGGAGTACAATGAGGTTGAATCAGTGGTTCCTTGGACTAAAGGGGGTTGGTGCTGATGGAGAAAAAAAATTAACCATTAGTGATGTCTAAAAGAAAGTGAGGTCTAAGAGTGAGAGCAGAACTGGGTAGTAAGGTGGAAAACAAGGTAACTTAAAGTGATAGGCCCGATGGGCATAACAGGTCAAGTGCTCTTTAGCTTCCACTGTGCAAATTCTTTCACAATCCAGACACAAAAGCCAACAGATATTACTTGTCAAGTTAAAATGAGGACGCTGACTGTCGGCCTTGCCTAACATATTACAATAGACAGTATTATGCATGTGCAGAATGAATGTTACAGTGTAGTATGTAAAGCATGTTAAAAATGTCGCTGGCTGACATGTGAATTAGACAGCAGTAGCAAAGAGCCCTTGCTTCAATAAAAAAGACCTAACGCCTCCCATATGAGTCCTTTTTATCAATCTAAAAAGTAGAAACCAAAAAAGAGAAAGTTTTAAATGTTAAGGAGCCGATGTGAAGTCTGGGTTCATAAATGCTGGCACTTCAAATGAAGCAGCTTGCAGAGTCACATTTTTCTCCTTTTTATGAGAGAGGCCCTGACATAGAGGACATCTGTTGATGACAGACTCATCTATAAGATGTTCAGCACTAGTCCTTGTAAGTAGGGCTGATCAGGGCCCAGTTATAAAGAAACGGGCTCAACAGTTTGGGTCATGGTTGTAATAAGGAATAAAATGGTGCTTGATAGTTTTAAGGACTATGCAATGTTGAGGAAGGAATCCTCACTGAAGAAGAGAGGTACCGTTTGGGTGATTTTTTATTTTCGTTTGAGTCCAGCCATTTAAAATTATGCTGGTTGCACTACATTATGGCACAGCCTACCAAACAAAACACACAGGGCTATTTTTGTTCTAAAGTACCAGATGTTAGGCATTGGACAGGGACAATTTTTTACCAATCATCATGTGCACATATATAAGTTGGCGTGGCTACAGGACAAAGACATTGATGGTTAATAGCATAACAGATCCCCCTGCAGTCACTTCTGTGCTCTGCAATCAGGGAGGGATGCTACAGTGGGATGGCACTGACACACACCGCAATAAGGCACGAGACCAGTGACTCAGAAGCAGCTTTGACGTCATCTGGGAGGGAGAAAACAACAAACATATTGTGACACGTGAACTAAACATTTTGTTAGTGCACACACTGCACACAAAAGACCCACTCCTGGATTGAGACTTGAAACAACAAAAGCAGGTTAAAACAAGATTAAGTGGGAATGAAAAACTCAATACAATACAGAAAGATCTGGAAGGGAAAGACAAAGGGAGGTAAGGCACAATAGGAACCAGTATATTGTTCTGGGTTACAGCATGGATAGAGAAAAACAGTACTGAGAAGATCAGCAGAAGGTTAGAAGGGGTAGATCTGAGTCCAGTGAATAAGCAATCTGGCAGAGGAGGATTTGGATAGAGAGAGGAAAAAGAGGACAAGTACAGTTTGCCGATTTCAGACACCCTTGTAGCCTTAGGGCACTTAATTGCACCAAAACATGGGAATTATTCCCACAACCTCTTAAAACAAGCAGATAGCATCATTAATGGCTTAAATACTGAGCAGATTTAGAATAGGTGAGCAGATGACCTCCGAGATGCATGCTTGTTATTCACAGAGGAAGGCCCAGGCGGTGAAGATAGGGATTAGAAATACTATCGTTGACTGTTCATGCTAGCCACCTTGATCATCCGTTGTTCCCTTATCGGGCTTGGCAGGGCTCTGTGCTCTACCCCCACCTACTCGTGTGAGGGAGGAGCTTCTCTTCTTCTGGGAGGGGCCTACAGAGAGGAGATTTGTGTTACAGCCGGTCACAGATATGGCAAAGGAGAAAACAAGGGAACCCCAAAAAGCCCCCAAACAAGCCACGTGTTTTCTACTGAGCTTCGTTTCACTATGCATTTGCCAATCAATAGCCTGGGGTGAAGAGTGACTAACATCCAAGTCTCAAACAGCAACCGAATACACAAGCTGGAGGTAAAACTTTACATCTAATTTTATTACCGAGTCAGCTCTACGGTAGAAATCTACTGGATGTCCTCTTGTAGTGTTCTAGTCTTAATCTTAATGGCGGTTAAGTGACCAGTTGTCCAGATGCCATCAGCTTGTAACACTATCAAACTAATAAGTTGTGGCTTTCATAGGTGAGGCCAAGCGCATTTTAATCATCAGTTAAATTATTTCTTATCTCCATAATTTAAGTCATCTCCCCAGTGGAAAACATCATTGTGGCTACAGAGGTGGCTGGACAAACAGAATGTAGTGTCTGTGTGATGAGCACACTATGGGGGATGGCTGGGGCATCTTCTGCACCACCTGAAGCTTTTTGCTGTCTTCCTTAGTGGGCTCAGCTGCATTGTTGTTGCTAGGCAACCGGTTACACAATGAACTCCTCCGCTTAACACCTGGGAGACAGTGACGAGACACTCACGGTGAAGTGACACAGCACTTTTTTTAATGACTACACTCTTGCTCTAATTTGCATGCACTCAGTTACTCACTCAGTCATGAGCACGCAGACACACGCACGCAGACACACGCACGCATACACGCACGCACAAACAACCCAACAGGTTGACTTTATGAGAACAGCAAAGACAACCACAGAAACAGTGAATCTTTATCACAAAACCCTCAGTCCCACCCTCAATAGCCCCACATGATTTCTTTCAGAATGTATTCATAACCCTGAGGAGGAAACAGGCAGTGGAATTAAGCAGAAAGAGGCAGAGGTGCAGAGAATTCAGTGTATTACAGGGGAGAAAAACACTGGCAGGCCCCTTGGCCTTAAGGGAGGAAGAAGAAACTGCAAAGAGATGTGATTTTACCAATTATAGTGATGATTATTATTTTTGCATAAGTCAGATACCCTGCTTTATCATGTGAATCAGATCAGGTAGTTATGTTGGAAAATGAGCAGAACAGGACACAACAGCCATGATTTTAGAATAAATTTGCTAACAGATCATGGTCCCGTGCTTGGAGCACCTTGTGATTCCTCCACTCTGCTCTAATGTATGTAGTTGAGGTGCAAAGTGAATGGATGCTGTACAATCAGAGGGTCATGCTGATTTAGCATTGGCTGGAACCAGAGACAGGGAGCTAATACTTTGGTTTACCAGTCTCTCTCTGTGTTCCAGTGAGCTTGTGTGTGAAATCCTGGACATGAAGAAGAGAAGGGTCAAAGTTTACATGAGACTAAGAGCTGGCAGAGAAACTGGGTTTGTTCTGGGCCATCTACAATTCAAACAAGCTGCTGGATCGAAGTGCAAGTTTAAGTTTCATTCATTCAAGAAAGGCCTTGGCATCTGGCTGGTAGACAGACAGTCTTGGAATATACTACACAGGTTAGGAGACAGTACAGGGCAGAAGAAGGAAGAAAAGAGGGAGGAGACTTACTCTTATCGGGAGATTTGATGAGGGTAGCAGAGGAGGAGGATAGGCGCTTGTTGATGCTAGCCTCGGGTGGCTGTTTCAGGTTCACGGTTGATGTGGAGCGCTTGTCCACTAGGAGGGAGGGAGGAGAGACAGACAGGGTAGGAGGGGCTTACACAGTGATCTAGCCAATAGGAAAAGGCAGTTTGATGAACACAGAGGGAGGGGCAAGGTTTTGCAAGGCCCAAATATTCTGTATCTAATATTTTAAGATTTGGACTAAAAAAACTATATTGCTTAACTCCAAAGTCTAACCTGTGAATGATTTTTAAAGCTAAATCAAAGCTAGCATTTGTCGATCTAATGGGCTGTTAATGCAAACAGTAGTACAGCATATGATCCCAATTTTTTTCTCAAAAACATTTTCAGCACACTTTCCATTTTCCAAAGCAAGCATCCAGGTGCCAATCCAAAGCTATTCCGGTAGGCGTGCGTAAGTATTTTATAGGTGTAACAGGAAAAAAACAGCAAACATAACCCTGGATTCCGTGCCATGGACACAAGAGATTTACCAAAAAGACAACTACATTACATTAACATGAAAGGGAATACAGATATCATATTTGACCATCTGGGCTTTAAGCAGCTGATTCAGGGCTAAACCTCTGCATGACCAGTCCCCCAATGACCTGGAAGTACTTGAGAGCGAATGAATGATTGAGAAGCCGCAGGCAATCTTCCCGAGTACGCAGTACATCAAAAGTAAACCAAAAAGAGTCCTCAGACCATGACAGCTGTTAGTGAGATACTGACAGTTAGGGTGCAGGTGAGGGTTGGTGTGGGGAATAGAAATGACCATGCTAGCTACAGTGCTGGTCACAGTCCATGCTGTGCTGTTACAGGGGTGGGCCAATTATCAACAATCAAAACCTTGTTGCCTCCTCGGGGGCTTTTCTGGAGACGCTGGGGAAATTACTATAGCTACTGGTGATGAGGCGCTGGCGTCAGAGTCTCCTGTGGGGAAAAACAGCTTTCAGGAGGGAGCATTGAAACACAAGTAGAGAATAGTAACATTCTCTACACCTAATGTCAGATAGGGGGATCTATAACAGGGCTAAAACGTTTCCCTCTGTTGATAGTTGGTGACCAGATCAATTTCCACAGACATGCCAAATTGTTTCCAGTTACAAGAGAAATTTGCAAAGTATTTTTGTCAATACATTTTCTTTGTTTTATTAGCTATTATCACTCAAGCGGACATTTATTGAGTATTATCACATTAGGTATTACGATTCAATCCTGAAGACTGACACAAACAAATCTCCCTTTTTGACCCTGTTATTGCTGCTTAAGACAACAGCAAATCCACAAATATTCAAATAATGAATGTTTTTGAAGTTGCTTATTTTGACGGTTGCTGCTGAGGAGGAATTTGCCAAGAAAAAAACATGATATAGCTTAACAGTGAGATAAACAAAAACGTCACTCTTCAGGATTGCACCTCAAAGTTGGATTTGCAGAGGACTGTACAAGTGTTTTTCTACATTAAAAAAAAAACAAACTTCCAGATAGCGAGTATGAACATACCAACATCAACAGATCTTAATTTAAATGGTAGCAATCCAGAGATTTTACAGCTACAGCCACCAGATACATGGGTGAGCTTTCAGGGATCAATATGATTTACTTGCACATGGGCACTCAAGCTGAAGGATTTACTAAAGCCAACTGACGTAATGCTGTGTGCATTTGGAAGAGAGAGAGAGGAAACAAGAAGGTATTTTTTGGTGGAATGTGGACTCCTCACCTGTTCGACCATCTGAGTCTGTGGACAGTCCACCCCAGGACCACCTTTTCTGCCTCTGCTCCACTTTCTGGCTGCGTTCCATTGTGCGTCTCATTACTGCCTCATAGTGCTCCTTCAGCAGGGTGAAGGCAGAGAGTAGAAAAACAAGTCATCCTCAGTCTGCCATTTTTTCCCCCTGATACTGAACTTGATGGAACAAAATAACTGACATAAATCAATCATGTGCACCAGCTCTGAATCTGTACGTTTCTTGTGAAACATATTCCTACTGGCAGTCTACATGGAGGACATGGTCAAATATAAAAAAGAACAGGTGTTTGTCTCTCATCATTTTAAGTATTAGTATTCCAGAAATCATTTTAATTACGTTGAAGAGTAGCTACCTTCTCCTCTTCTTGTTTCTGCTTCCTTTTCTCCTCCACAGCTGAGCGTCTCTGCTCCTCCTTCCTGCGTTGCTCCTCCACCTTTTTCTGGCGCTCCTCCATCTGACGCTCAACCTGCAGCTTGGCCTTACGGTCCCGCTCCAAAATCTGAGACTCTCGCAAAGCTGATCGCGCATGTGTGCATTCATGGACAGTGTGTATAGAAAGACAGGTAATGAGGACACCTATTTACATCTTCTATCTGTGTCTAACATTACAACTACTGTTTTGATACAATTTCTGAGATTTTGGGCCAGATCTACAGACAGAAGCACACATAAGCGCAATTTTACCTACAATTAGCGCTAACAGAGGTGGCTTATTTAGTGCGGTATCGATTAAGAAAGACTGGCAGGATGATTAACACAGTGGCAGCCTTGTTAATCTAAATTTGACAGGCACTATATGAACACGTTTTGTGCACGTGTCCCTTCAATTGCTCCGCGTAAAATTGGGAACTCTTCTATATTATAATATTCCTGTTTGATTGCATTGAGAACACTACAGTGATCTGGGAACTGTAAATGATTTGGCACTCTTTAGGTAAGGACTTGGGACAACATGGCAAATAATGCTGACTGTGACAAACAGTTACAGATGGTACCATTCGCTGAAATGAACCAGAAGCAAATAAATTAAGTGTGGCAAAGAGTTTAGTTATTGCTGGAATTGCATTGAGTCCTTTTAGTTTGTGGCTCCAGATCTTCTTTTATTCACTCTAGCAAAGAGAATAATGTGACTTGGCAGGTAATAAGTTCGTACAATGTTTTCTTCTGACATTGTAAATAAATTCACAAATGCAGAAAAAGCTCTTTCCTATCTGACATGCTTTTTCTGTATCCTACGGTATCCTCTCCGAGTCACTCAACACAGCCATATCAATGGCAATGTGTTAAATAGTGTCAAGGTTGTAATTACAAACAGCCTTGATAAATCAGATTCAGGGTTATTTCCATAATATCCTTCCAATATTTTGCACTTTGAAAAGGGTGACTCCCAAAAATGCATATGCAATGAAGCTGAGGTGCAAAAATGTCTGGCCCACCAACTCCCTCCTCATTCCTGCAAAATGCCCATTGCGGTATTATAGCAAATATCAACAGCTGATTTTTAATACAAAAGAGGTCTGGTGCTGGTGGAAAACATCAGTTGATCATGCTCCTAAGTCTTACAGGTCACTTCCTCATGTAACTAACGACCAGACACAGTACATCTGATGTTTATACAATACAAATATGAAACAGACTGCAAATTAAAAGAACCCTGCTCTACCCAAGTATTTGAGAGATCCAATCAGTTTGAAATATGTCAACACTAATCAAAATCTTGGCTTCAGCTGATTACTTCTAGTATTAAGGTATTGGTGCGCATGTAAACAAGCATATGAAATATCTGTAGGCATATGAAATGCCTATAGATGAAAAAAATGCCTTTGTTGGTTTTATGTTGTGTTTTTCCCGTTTTCACAAGTAATAGCCTGTCTTCGGTTTTGTAGGCACATTTCACCACTAAATTTCCCATTATATAGTATACGCTCTAATCTAGTCATATAAAAATCATTCACATTATGTATGAAAAGATTAGAGCTGGCCTTGACTTAAATGTGTTCTATTGAGGCATTGGGATCCCTCTCACCTTGTTGTTTCTCTGCCTCCTCTCGCCTTTCCTTCGCTACTCGCAGTCGGTCGTCTATCCTAAGTGAGGCTCCGTCAATGACTGAAAACAAATAGAAATATACACATAAACAGGCCTACTGTTATTCACACAGGCATGCGACAACATACACACAAAGGACACGGTGGTGGATTACAATAGCATGCAGTTTCATAAAGACTTAAGTATCTGACAGGCAGATGCATGCATGCATGCATGTGACTGCCATTAATGAGCTTTGCAGGCTGTTACAATGATAAGATAATGACTGAGTGTTAACTAATGTAAGTCACAATGACAAGGTGGTATGGCTGATGCTTGAAGTTCTTGCGGTGCAAAAGGTCCACGGAGTACTAGTCGATGCAAAATAAGTTGAGCTTTGGAAGACAATATAATGGCTGTGGGGCAGTGCCTATGAGAACCACATTGTTTACATTTTTTATGTGTGGTGTCCATTACCTGGCCTAGACCCCTGAGGTTTAGCTGGTGCGTTGGTTGTAGGTCCTGGGCTGTTCCCTGCTAGGCTGCGCCGCTCCTCTGCTTGTGCCTGCGCGGCTGCAGCTGTAGGCAGATGTAAATGCATACACACCTTGATCACAGAGTCTCATCATATCATGTCTACCCAAGAATATGGAGTCTCATCATATCATGTCTACCCAAGACTATGGAGTCTCTTCATATCATGTCTACCAAACAATATCAATCACATCAATGAAGCAGGGCGTTTTTGGAATGACAAGCCAAGCAAAGCCTGTGGCTGCCGTTTTTTTCTGTGCTTTGTTTGTTCTCCATGGGAATGCAAGTTCTAAAAGAGATCCAGCGGATTTGAAGCTACAGAACAATCCAGCCATTCAGCCAACTAGCATTAACCCCCACCCTGCTCACACCCAGCCCTGTAGCCAGCCATACACTGCTCTACAAGACACACTGGCAGAGATGGGCTGCTGCCTCCACTTAAGAGCATTTAGGAGAGATAACTCTATAATCAGTCCTCTGTGGCAGGGACAGTTGATGTGACAATCTAATATTGTCACTAGTTGAAGTGTATGATTTGCTCTCACGAGATTTGAACATCCCTGTTAGAAAAGCCTATGATCTTTGTGTATTTTCCATTCATCATTTTCAACAAATAGTATTCTTCCTTTCTACCAAATACTCTCACTTACATGCTGCCAGAAGTGTCATGCACGTACAGACAAAGCTAGATTGGATATCCATTTAACTAATGATTAACATTTTCCTTTTCCCCGCTGTTAAAAGACCTTACTAACAGAGGTGGTGTGACATCAATTGAGCCCATTTCCATGAACAAAGAAAAAAGCCTTGCATGGCTGACATGATGATGGAGGAAGAATTTGGAGGAGGAAATAACAGGTAATACAAAAAGTACGGCCCTATGATTGACATGATGTGGAAGCATGGAAGGAACCACAGAATGGAAACAAACAACAGATTTCAGATATAAGAAGGAAAGTGCATGGAATTAGGAGATTTGAGTGAGATTACAAAATTGGCAAACATATGAATTCGAAGTAATTTATTGTTACATCATCCATTGCTCTCCCTTGCAGAAACCCTGTCACCCTTCTGTGTCTTTGTGCATCCGAGTGTACGTGACACAGTGCGCCCATGTCAATAAATGAACATGGATTTGTTGTATGGGATAAGAAGAAAATGTTGAAGCAACTAGCCTCACAGAGGACAATATAAAACAAAAAACAGAAACCGCCATTTTACTTTATTATCATAGTTGACTGTACAAATTCTCTTAAAATGGGTAAAAAAAACAAAAACAAAATTAGAATAAAAACACGGGAACTGAAAATGGGAAACAATAAAACAAAACTTGGGGAAAAAATAAAATGGATTTCACAGGGCCCTAAAAACTCATTTTAAGTGAGTATCCAATTAGCTTAATTTTTTGAGTTTCAACCTGATTAAGTATATCAGAAGCTCTTGATAAAAGAAGAGGATGAATACTGTACTATAACATAATGCTCTAACACTGTACTACCTAGTAGGGATGCACTTTTCCATAACTCATCACCTATCCTCAGAAAAACTATGTGAACAACATTGCGATACAATTTGTGAAGTGATGAGACCTCTGAAAATGTTAAGTATTTTGTTCTTATTCCCCACACCATCTGGTGTGCTTCCTAGTATCCAACACACAAAAGAAACCCCATGTACAAATCTCCTCTCTATATTTGAGGACAGCTCATCGACAGAGAGATCATGCTGTATTTTGAGCTAAAACAGGGCAGCAGGTTGGTGTATTGAGCAGGGGCGCCGGAATGGGAGGGGGCCAGGGGGCCATTGCCCCCCCCCCCACACACACACACCCTATTTCCACATCATTTTTTTAAAGTCAGAAATCCCTGTATCCCCCCCCCCCCATGCCCCTATATTGCAACACCTACGGTAAAATGACGTTTCAATCATTCCTGTCCACTCTAAGAAATACGGTCAAATAAAGCATGCATACATAAATCAGGAAGAATATTCACATTTTAATCCAATCAAAGGGTACATTGCAACACAAATCAAACGCATAGTAGCCTACATAGCAACCAATAAAATGATGTGTTTGCGTTGTCTGTCTGTTTGCGCCATTAATTTAGCTAACGTCAGCTCTGCTAGCTACCAATATTGCGAACACATGCTTCTGCAAAAATGTTAAAAGAACCAGTGAATACGAAAGGAAAATACAGCCAAACAAAACTAGACTTTAACAGTAATGTTACACCGTCGCCGTCCACAACGCCATTGGCGCCTGGCCCCCCAAATCGAGAACCAGCGCAGCCAGATACCCGAATCAGCAGCTCCAGGACCGGTTGAAACCGCCAGCATAGAACCGAAACATTTATGATGTTTCGGTTCTATGCTGTAATTCTTTTGGTAATATTTTAATTCGTGTTAACATGTAAAATATTACGAAAAGAATTAAAATTTAATTCAATTATTTTTGTAATATTTTTACGTGTTAACAGGTAAAAAATGTTACGTGTTAACATGTAGAGTTTGGTCGTGTTAACACGTAATATTTTGACAAAAAGGAGACTGCTAGGTTGTTTGGCCAAAGGGAAAGATACTTCAATGCAGGATTGTATAAAAATAGAGTGGTTAATTCTGCTGAACACATGGAAATATTACCGTTGCTATTGCTTGCTTGCTACTACAGCGTTACTGTCTTGTAAACTGATAGTTTAGGCTAATTGAACAAGAAATGGTTGTATCTAATACCACATGCACTAGCTGGTTTATGTTTGAATTATACCCCCATCTTTTTACTTTGTTGCAATTAGGCAATCTCAGTGTAGTGTTCTGTGTTGAGCTTGAGCGCTTTAGTGATACATTGTATTCAGTTTTGAAATCTCACTCTTTCTGCTGCCTGCCCACAGGGTATAATTCAAACATAAACCAGCTAGTGCATGTGGGATTAGATAAAAACATTTCTTGTTCAATTAGCCTAAACTATGAGTTTACAAGACAGTAACACTGTAGTAGCAAGCAAGTAATAGCGAGGGTAACGTTGCCATGTGTTCAGCAGAATTAACCACTCTCTATTTTTATACCATTCTGCATTGAAGTATCTTTCCCTTTGGCCAAACAACCTAGCAGTCTCCTTTTTGTCAATAATGTCAAAATAATCGCTCTGATGGCCGAGAGGAATAAACCGCTGTTCTTGCAATCCGTTCATGTGGCTGGGAGGTTCGTATCCCAGACTCGCCGTAACCGGTCACGGCCAGAGCATCCACGGGGTAAGGCATTCATTAGGCCACCCTTACCCGAGGGACAGTGGGTGTAGATCGGTGTAGTGTTCGGGGACCCGTCGTTCTCCAGCGACCCCTCTGGCCCATCCAGGTGCCTGCAGCCAAGCAACCGAAAGCATTCTCCCTACGTCTACTTCGCGGCCTGAAGGTAATGCAATCCATACGAGGCTTCAGTGTGTAAAATAGCGAGAGCGGGCGACACGAGCTTGAAGGAAGCTGGTGTTACGACTATCTACTTCCTGTGGAAACGTGAGCCAGGGGAGTTATTCGACAAGTGTTCCAGCCATATTCCATTGGGTTAATCAGGTGGGATAGGGGAAAAACTAGAAATAAGTTTATAAAAAATAAATAAATAATAATGTCAAAATAATGTAAGTGTTAACACGCAACACGACCAAACTCTACGTGTTAACACGTAAAAATATTATGAAAAAAATTAAAATTTTAATTGTTTTCGCAATATTTTTACGTGTTAACACGAATTAAAATATTACGAAAATAATTACAGCATAGAACTGAAACATTTATAATGTTTCAGTTCTATGCTAGCGGTTTCAAGTCTCAGCAGTCCCGGTGCTGGAGCTGCTGCTTCGGGATTCTGGCTGCGCTGGCTCTCGAGTGGGGGGACCAGGCTCCATCAATGGAGTTGTGGACGGCGGGGGTGTGACATTACTGTTAAAGTTTAGTTTTGTTTGGCTGTATTTTACTTTCATAGTCACTGGTTCTTTTGACATTTTTGCAGAAGCATGTGTTCGCAATATTGATAGCTACCAGAGCTGACGTAAGCTAACGGCTCAAACAGACAAACAACGCAAACACACATAATTTTATTGGTTGCTATGTAGGCTACAATGCATTTGATTGTATTGTGTTGCATGTACCCTTTGATTGGATTAAAATGTGAATATTCTTCCTGATTTCTGTCTGCATGCTTTATTTGACCTAATGTCTTAAGAGTGAACAGGAATGATTGAAATGTCATTTTACTGTCAGTGTTGCAATATAGGGGCATGGGGGGGGGGAATACAGGGATTCCTGACTTAAAAAAAAATGTGGAAAGAAGGTAAAAGTTGGGGGGGGGGGCATTCCGGTGCCCCGGATACAATGTACCACTTAAGCGCTCAAGCTCAACACAGAACACTACATTGAGATTGTCTAACTCCAACAAAGTAAAAAGATGTGGCGGACACGTGTCTTCAATAACGTGCTTTATTGTATTAAAACCGCAAATACAGGCATACGGAGCTGTGCGCTCTTATAGCACTATAAAGTACACCCCATGCACATGCATATATATCACTGTTGCCCCCCCCCCACACACACACTTCTGAAATGATTCCAGCGCGCCTGGTATTGAGTATGGAAACTGTTCATCAAAGAGAACATCAGAGTTACTCCAACCCTCACAGCAGGTATCAACTTTGTTTTAGTATCCTTGAGCAAGGCATTGAGTCCTTAAGAATTCTACAGCCAGGATAGTGCAGATGACACTTGGCTCTAGGCTCGCTTCTAGAGTGTATATGTAAAAATTAAGACATACCGATCAATTGGCTGGTGATCTGAAGTGGCCGATTTTCAGCTTGATCAGCCATAACCGGTGACCAGCCAGTCAGTCTCAGACATATCCGATTCTGAGTCAGTCAAATGTAATTGCATGCGCCACATGACGGTTCACGTCACACACACAGTGGCACAAACAGTTAACATCACAGCCGGACACACGCTAAAACATTTAATTGAGAACTGTCATTTACTTTGGGAAAGCAAAAGATATTAGATAAATTGGGGTATACTGCAAATCATTTTCAGTTGGATTTTATTAGGGCTGTCCCAAATATCTTTTTTTGGGCTTCAAATACTCAGTAGCGAATATTCGAAGGTATATGAAGCTTCACTGGGGGGCAGGGGGAGGGGTGGGAGCAACTGTGCAATAACTAAATTAAATAAATTATAGCCATAGACTATAAAAACTAAATTGCTCATATGTTTGCAGTTATTGTCTTTATCACATCCTATCATTAGGTTGTTATTGTAATGAATTATGCTATTGAGAGACAAAGGCAGCATGGTGGCACAATGGCTAGCATGGTCGCCTCAAAGCAAGAAGGGCCTGGGTTCGAGCCCCGGAGTAGTCCAACCTTGGGGGTCATCTTCTGTATGGAATTTGCATGTTCTCTCCGTGTCTGCGTGGATTTTCTTCCGGGTGCTCTGGTTTTTTCCCACAGTCCAAAGACATGGTAAACTGGCCGTACTAAATTGTCCCTAGGTGTGAATGTGTGTGAGAGTTGGCCCTGTGATGGTCTGGCGGCCTGTCCAGGGTGTCTCCCCGCGTGCTGCGCAATGACTGCTGAGATAGGTTCCAGCAGCCCCGCGACTCTGAGAGCAGGATAAGCGGTTAGGATACTGGATGGATGAATGGATGGAGACAAAGGCAAAATTTGACTTCAAGGTGTTTCGTTTTTACTGAAATAAACTTGCTACAAACACATTCAAAGTGAAATCAGTTGCTCATGAAATGAAAAAGAAATAAGGCTTTTTTTAAAATCAGTGTAGACCTTTACGTGAAATCTTAATTTACAGCATTACTTCTGTCTCCTTAGGATTGTGAACATCATTATGATTATGAACAGAGCTAGTATAATGTGTTCAAGTGGACACCGTTTTTCACGTGCCATATTGCAAACTGTGTTTACCGTCTCATGGGGGGGGGACTGAATACTGATTTTACTATCGATTATCATGGCAATAATCGAATGCAGCCCTATATTTTATCTGAACAAAAAAAAAGCTCTGTCCAGTAACCTGGATAACTTTTTTAGTTTGAGATTTGTTTGAGTGAGTGAGAGAGGGTCCTGTAACCTGGTGCAGTTTTGGAAACAATGTCCATCTATCCATCCATTAGACACCCTGGACAGGCCGCCAGGCCATCTCAGGGCCGACACATGGTCCTTCCCATGTGCCAATTCCACATAATAAGGAAACAAAAACTTAGGCAGGCAAGGACAGCCGTCCTCAGACTGCTATATGTTATTTACATATGTACATCCAGCTCTTTTCCAGGCTGATCTCTCTATCTTACCAGCACGGGTTTGTGCTGTTGCTAGATCTGTTAGCATGTACCGTGTATCCAGTTGAACCGATTCAACCTTCTTTGATTTCCTTACCTTCATAAATTTTATAATTCCATTATAATTCTGTTATCCTATTTCAATTGTTTTGTTTTTGGAGACAATGTAAGTTACTTAATGGTCAATGTTTTATTGTGAATATATAATTGAAATTCACCTTGAAGAAAATTTACAAAAATGTTCGTGTATGCTGTCAATCATAATTCTCAACAAAAAAAAAATCGGAATCGGCAGGTCATACTTTTAAAAAAAAATTGGAAATCAACCAAGAAAATTGCAATTGGTGCATCTCTGGGAAAAGACAAATTTCCCTTTCAGAGTCTTGCAAAAAACAGCTTTACAGCCTCTTAGCACCGTCATTAATCCTAAAATCTTGAGGTTTACAACAACAAGACAGAAGAAACAATGTCTTCAGAACGGTAAAAAAATCAAGTCTTGCAAAAATAATGTAAACATAAAGTAACAATCACTTGGCCTGGCAATGCCCAGGGGCTGGACAGCAATTTTGGCTTAAATGGTCACAAAAATGCATTAGGGGCACAAATACAGCTACACCGCTCCAGCCAAGACTGAACAGTAACGCTGGACGAAGGAGAGATGGAATGAGAGAGGGAAGGAAGGAAGGAAGCGAACAGGATGTGATTAGGCACTATGAGTCCTGGTAACAGCCTTAACCCTTTTCCCTGTGTGTGTGTGTGTGTGTGTGTGTGTGTGTGTGTGTGTGTGTGTGTGTGTGTGTGCGTGTGTGTGTGTGTGTGTGTTGCATTACAGTAGTGCTGACTGCGAGGCAGTGAGACTGTCAGTCATGTGATGTTCACATTATTGATGAATACTTGGACTGTGGTCTGAAAGCAGTCTTTTCTTTTTAAGGGCTGCACAGTCATCCATGCATAACTGCATATTTTAATTCTAATTTCCACAATTAATAACTAATATTTGGCAGAGTATCTAAAATGTCCCTTGTTGACCAAAAAAGCCAAGATCTTAATACAACATACAAAAAAAAGCAATTAAACATTTCTAACCCAAACTATTGAGAATAGTGAATTTGACAAAAGTTCTAGCACAAAATAAGGAAATATCCGTATTTGTGCATCCCTTTTTCCTTCACCCTCAAACATAAATGAAACAAACAAAGATATTTCATCAGATCCCAATTTGGTTAATACACACAGATTAAAACTCATACAACATCAATCATTCACAGCTGTTCATCACTTTCCCGAAAACTGAACTAGGTGGAATACAGCAGAACTAATCCACCTATAAAAGCTCCTGCCCTGTCCACAATCATGTCACAAGACTAACAAAACTCATTAACATATACTGTAAGGAAAGGGTAGCAGTGCCACCTCCTTTTCATTGAGCAAAGAGATGTCACTAGATAGGATGACCTTAAATCCACTGCGCTATCCAGCAGCGATGAAAACAGGCTCTCCTTACATGAGGTGACCATGACAAATGAGCTGAAGGCTTTGTTCACTCAGTTGAACATCAATTACACGTTTGTTTGTTCTGAGATGCTGGCGGTGGGGAAAAAATACTGTCGTACCAGCGGTTGACCAAATAGGATAAATCAATGAAAGACAATTCAATCAGAAAAAAAGAAATTGGTCTCCACATGAGTCTGCATCTTTTTAGGGATACAGCTTAAAAGAGAATCACACAACTCAAGCTATTTGAATTTGTAATCACGAAACAACCAAAATTCAGATAGTTCTCTAGGGTCTGAGCTATCAAGCCAGATATTGTAAGGGTGAGGGAACACAGAGCTTATAAAGTGAGCGTTCCCAAAAGCACTGACATCAGTATTCTGCATAGGTGCAATAATGCCATTAGGTCACAGCAGACAGTTGTGGATCAAAGTCTACAGTTAATCCCTAGAGGAAATATAGTAGGTCACTTTATTTTGCTCTCACACCCCACTCAGCAGTAGAAGGCCCTACCAATGAGCAGGTAAAACTCGCAAAAGAAAAAGAAAACAGCCGGTCAAACTAGGATATGTGGTCTTACCATTTTATTAAAGTTACAATCCAACGGGCGTCCAGGTAGCGTGGCGGTCTATTCTGTTGCCTACCAACATGGGGATTGCCAGATCGAAAACCAGTGGCATCCCTACAGACACAATTGGCCGTGTTTGTGGGTGGGAAGCCGGATGTGGGTATGTGTCCTTGTCACTGCACTAGCGCCTCCTCTGGTCAGTTGGGGCGCCTGTCCGGGGGGAAGGGGAAACTGGGGGGAACAGCGTGATCCTCCCACGCACTACCTCCCCCTGGTGAAACTCCTAACTGTCAGGTGGAAAGAAGCGGCTGATGACTCCACATGTATTGGAGGAGACATGCGGTAGTCTGCAGCCCTCCCTGGATCGACAGAGGTGGTGGAGCAGTGACTGGGACAACTCGGAAGAGTGGGGTAATTGGGCAGATACAATTGGTGAGAAAATCAACAAAAAAAAAGCTACAATCCTAACAATTGTTTTTGCTTAAGCCTCCACAGACTGTGCAATTCTCTGAAATGTTTATTGCATGACACTGTACAACAGGAAAAAAGTAAAATCTTAATACAGCCCAACTGTTAGCTATGTATGAGATGAAGTGAGACTACTGTAATTTTTTTGTATTTGGTTGAACAAGACTACAACCTATGTCAGCTAGGGTTGGGCAATGTATCAAAATCTTCCAACTGGCTAACATCAGCCCAACAATCAGTAATTGCCGATATACACCCACTTCATGCACCAGTGTTCTGACAATTTACGCTACCTTGCCAATGCTACTGTAGTGCGAATAGACAGCAGTCTAACCTTAACCTCTCCTAACTATGCGCAGAACCGCTAGCACATCACGATAGGTAGCACATATCAACAGAGCACCGGCCATGTTCAGCAAATGTAATCACCGAAGAGCTCGTTGCAAAAAAAAAAAAAAGACTACAAAATCCCCCATTTGAGATTATTTTGGTTTTAAACTGGACATAACTGGCAAGCCGAAGGATCTAAATTAATTAATTTGCCGTCTTTACAAACAAGTTGTGTCTGCAAAAGATTCTAACACTATCAATTTGCACAAGCATTAAATGTGAAAATCTAATGTCACTGAAACATTACAGCCCATAGGCTACTCTTCTTCAATTAAACAAGATAAATCGCCTTGAGATCTTTGCCAAGCAATAAGCTGTAAAGACAGCCTGAATGACACGATTCGGGGAAAGAAAAAAAAATAGTCCAATGGCATCAGAGAAGGATGCCTCAGCTTGCAGCCTCCAACTGAACAAAAACAGCCGGGGATAACAAAACTATGCAATCAGATGATCAGGGTGCACAACTGAACATACAGTTTTTGGTCTATTTCCCAAATATGATTTATGAATTGACGTTGCTTTTCAGCACCAATCGATCAGACAGCAACCTAGAAAGACAGCTTGACATTTAGTCATTGCACTGTTCTGTGAAAGACTTATGGAAAGCAACAAGAACATGCATATGGCCCAACTCCAACTGCCAGTTCCTATTCGCAAACGCTATGAATTGCGCTTTACAGGTTAATTATTTACAGAGTTGAACTCTTGAGGACGTGGACCATTAGCCAAATAAAAGAACAAAAATCCCGTGCAAAAACAAAGAGACTTGCGTCCCCCCCCCCAAAAAAAATTCACTGGTTGGACTCAGCCAATCGCTGATATATTCATCCACTCGCCCAAGCCTAACATCAGCCACAGAGAGCTGATAGTGCCCTATGAACCCACACCCCCCCAAAAAGAGACATTCTAAATCGGTTTAAGGAAAAAAACATGTAGTTGAATTTATGATGGCAAATATTTGTCTCAACATTCTGTCCAAAGCTGGAATGCTAGGATATCACCGATTTGTACTATATTCCTACTGGTTAACTCACCAAAAGGGAGTCATAGCCATAGTTTTTATTGTCGTATCCCCAGCCACATTACACGATCACAACCTACATTTTCTGACACTGCTAGAAATTAAGAGCCTACAACTTTGGAGATCGACACTTGTCAGCAGTTCTTAACCTTGTCACACTGAATGACCCAAGACAGCTGACCATTGTTCGTGATGAATGAACATGATGAATTTTGTCTGCAACTTGAAAAATGCCTCAGGGATGGTCCTAAGATTGGCCAAAACTGTACAGTGAGTGGGGGCCTTTACTGACAACTATGGTGACACATGGTTAATGCAGCGGTGTTCGAGGAATCAAAATCCCAAAGATCCATTTGAAAAATCCAGTTCTCATACATAAAATCCCCTGGTTGCAGTTCCGTTACTTGAATTTTATCTATTTCAAGGAAATCTTTAACTGTTCACCATGCCCCACACTGTTTCATTTTCTTCAGATGCACATTTAAGTGCAAACAGTGTTTCTTTAATCTGCTAACATTTTGTAAAACATCCATGTTTAAAAGACCACTCAAATGAGTTTAGCATGATCTCAGAAGTGTTAACATATAACATAAAAATCACATAACATAAAAATATGGTTTCAGGGGCAACAAATATTGGACCCTCAGAGTTGAAGCTGCTACAAAACTTTTTTGTCATACATATGCTTGTCCTTCACTCAACAGAAAAGAGGAGAGAAACATGAAGAGCGCCTATTCTGTGTTAGGGATCCTATCTACAGTAAGTAAACACTAAGTAATTTTACTGGTTGGGGAATACATATAAAACCACACTCAAATTAAAATCTCTTAAGCTCTCTGTGATACGGCCGATTGTTGCTAGATGATGCAATGAGTAGCTGGAGACAGATAACAAGCGTCTCTCACCCTTGCTCACATCAACAGACTAAAATGAATTCTGAAGTGAGTTGATTCACAGGTGAATGGCTTCACTGAGTGGTGAAGCTTTGATTTTTTATAGTAAATGAATGTGAGGTTTCATAGTGGTCTTGCTTCAACAACTAAATGTTTGATTCAATTTTACAATTGAATTGAATTAAAATAGTGTTCATCTGGGGCGTCCGGGTAGCGTAGCGGTCTATTCCATTGCCCACCAACATGGGGATCGCATCCCAGTGTTACTTCCGGCTTGGTCGGGCGACTCTACAGACACAATTGTCCGTGTCTGCGGGTGGGAAGCCGGATGTGGGTGTGTGTCCTGGTCGCTGCACTAGCACCTCCTCTGGTCGGTCGGGGTGCCTGTTCAGTGGGGAGGGGGAACTGGGGGGGAACAGTGTGATCCTCCCACGCGCTACGTTCCCCTGGTGAAACTCCTCACTGTCAGGTGAAAACATCGGCTGGCAACTCCACATGTATCGGAGGAGACGTGGTAGTCTGCAGCCCACCCCCGGATCGGCAGAGGGGGTGGAGTAGTGAGCGGGACAGCTTGGAAGAGTAGGGTAATTGGCCGGATACAATTTGGGAGAAAAAGAGGGGGAAAAAAAATAGTGTCTGTCTAATCATATCTTTGCCAATAGGCAAAATAAGAAAATACTAGTAAGAATGATTTAGAAAACTGGCTTATAAACTCCTAAACTTCTAATTTCCTAAACCGAATTTAAAAAAAAAATCTCAAAAGAGGCAAAAGCAATGTTTAAATACCGAAACCCTTGTCATATTTGACTATAAAACACTAACTGAGGCATTTAAACTGTAATGGGGACAAGTTATTGGGAGCAGACAGAAAAGCAAAGGGGCTGAGGAAAAGGCTGAGTAGGTAAAAGCAGTGCTGCCAAGTTAAAAACCTGCACTCTCTCCAGCAGCCAGACTAATCTCCGGCACACTCTCGGCTTCAGCCCCTTCCTTTAGCCAGCAATGAGCTGGCATTTCAGGCCTTTCATATACTCAGCACACAACACTCCGTTTTCAGTCTTGACGAAGAAATTGTTTTACCAACTTTCAGGTTAGCTTTTGGTAGAAACAAACCACACACAAGGAACTACTGGATAGAGTCACTCGGTAAACCAACTGACATGTAGCAATCAAGAAGGAATTTAAAACAAGTGCAAAACCAAGCAGTCAGACAGCAGCTCCTGTCAGGGAGACAGGGAATAAAATTAGCAACAATCACTGCATACTTTCCTTTCTGACACGCACAATTTATGTGGTGATTGCAGTGCTTTATCAGCAAAGATGAGATTTCCTGTTTTTGTAAGAGACATCATGAGAGCCAGGTGTCCTTGTGGACACTGTGGAAGGAACCAATCAGGCGAGCATACCTGCCTCTCATCCCTCCATCACTATGGACACCTGCATTGATAAGCATATATTTGCATTGCTGGTTAGAAACAGCTCAGGGCTGAAGCCTTATAGGAGAGATGTTAGACTCAAGCAGTAAACGAGGACCAAATCATCAGGGGGGGGACCCTAGCAACTGATTACTGAATAATCTATGCTTGATCATGTAAGACTTAATACTTGATAGCAGCATATGCTGGAACAAGTTTGCTTTTGTTTTCTTATATATATTGACTGGTAGGATTCAGCCCTCTGGGCTGCTTGGTTTTAATGGTTGCAGTAAAGACCAGTCTCTCATCAGGGACTCTCACTGACCCCCGCTCTGCAGACCAGACTGGGAGGTCATAAACAGGAAACAGGCCAGCCAGCATTAGATCACAACTGCTGAAACCCTGACATTACCAGTGATGTGCTCTTCAGGGTTCGCAATAGTAGCATTCCATCAAAAGTATTTGTACGAAAAACACCAATACATCTGACATAATATGCAGGCTTGTATTGGACATAACACAGTTGAAAAAAAATCTGCAATTTTAGACAGCGCTACACACAAAATACTACATATACACCTCAGCTACATAAACAAAATGTTACATATACAGTTCTCAGCTGAGAACTGATGAAGTCACTTAAATGAGTGATGAAATGTTTTCCCACTAAAATGTGTCTAGATGAACTGATTCAACTTTTCTGGGACTACATATGCAGCTCACAACTCACCTATTTAAGTCAATTACAACACACACATAAATATATTACAGTGGGCAGACAATATTCTAGTCGGTCAGTGCATGGCTTTTGCCCCTCCTATGTACAACCTGCTGCTGTTTTTTCCAACTGTGGAAAAATGGTGAATGCCGTGAGTAAAGTTTCAAAAGACAATAAAGCTCAGGGAACACAGCTGATACATAAACACACACAAACCACACAAAATCTATTGTATATTTTGTGTGCCCATAGGAACACATTCATTCAAAGCATTGGCCATTTCCAGAACCACTAGGATCATGACAACAGGGCCCAGATGTATCATCTTAAACACCACTCTCTACCTTGTTTATGTGCTTATGTTTATGTGTATACATCAATGTTTGTTATGTAGCTATATTGTGATAAGCAAGTCTCTTGTGGAAGGATTTTGTAAAACAATAATAACACTAGCAGAGTACGATTGATAAAGCATCTTGGACTGGGCAGTGACTAGATAATTTGTAGTAAATGTACATCCTTTCTATGATGTACTAGGTTAACAAGTCAAAAAAGATGTTATCAAAAAAACATGAGACTGTGTTTATTGACGTGTTGGTGTATGCACGCATGCGTGTGTGTGGTGGTGTTGGGGAGGACTTACTGGAATCCTTTAGCTTCTTGAATACTAACCACACAAATACCACTTTCTCATGGGAACAAAGTTACCTTTAGGGTTACAACAAAGAGTAGTGAATTTGTCTCAGAGGAGTTTGACCTTCTTAAATTGACAATTCCAAGAAATTATACCAAGAAATTAAGGCTGGTCTATTTCCTCCTTTGGTTAACTGCAACCAGTCCAGAAATATTTGTCATGCTTTTGATTCAGCTGAGCCAGGGATAAGGATAGCCTTGGAGTGTGATTCCCAAGCATCTGACCTTCCTTCATAACAACAGGATACATCAACTCCTAGCTCAACCTGACAGGAGAAGGGAGCAGGCTGTGCCATATATCAACAAATAAGCTTTATTGTGGGCTAATGACAACTGTAACAGAAAAAGAACTGGATACATCAACTCCTAGGTGACATTCTTGTGGAGACAACCATGCACAAGAGCAGTTTAGGGTTGGCGCAGGCTAGATTCCTGACATAATATATTAATTCTCCATCTTCCACACTGAGTGAAGAAAGCTGGCGATTGTGCATGTAGTGATTTTGAATGTTTAACCATTTATCACCCTATCTTCTGTAACTCAAAAGAAAGCCAGTATTACAATATTAACCAGTTCTTCTAATTGGATGGATGCTTTCACAAGGCCACGAAGAGGCCACAAAAAGGTAGCTGAAATTTCTAGAGTCAAAATACTGAACATGACAGATTAGGAAAACAAGATGAAGAGGAGGCCTACTGATGATCTGGTGTTAGTCAACCACAAAAAAGTAGGCGCGCGCGCACACACACACACACACACACACATACACACACACACACACACACACAGTGTGCGAGAAAACTTACTCACAGCCTACAAAACTATGAATGTGTCAGCCCAACTGCAGCTTGAGTCAAAACAAACTGGGCATTCAGGACCCTACGATAGACACACAGTAAACATCTTGTGCCTTTTACCTGAAAATGGAGCCAGGCTAGGGGAATGGATCAGGAGTGTTCAAAGTTGTGTTGATACAGCTAATCCAAATAATGTCATTTATGAAGAAAAAAAAAGAGTTAAACACTTTTGTTTCAAATAGAAAATGTGTTTGAGGAACAGGGCTACCAGCCAAAACAGAAGACTCCTATCACAACCTAAATTCTTATCAGCGCATCTGAGAGAGGGCAACACATTGTGCAGCCTTATCTTCCTATCAGAGCCCTGTATGCTCATGGTTCAGTGTCTGGGACTATCTGAAATTCAGGTCAGACATTGTTACTTGGCTTGCCTGACGGGAGAGGGGCAATGCCATATGTCAACAAATAAGCTTTATTGTGGGCTAATAACAACTGTAACAGAAAAGAACAATGAGTATCCTGTGTGGCATCGAGCTGAATGAGTACTAGCGTTGACTTTCAATAACAAACCATGGTACTGCTGATCCATTGGAAGCTTGCTGTGGCTGAATGGAACTGGATGGCTGCTATTGTATGCACCGAAATTAATGACTGCAAAGCAGGTTTGAAAGGGATACGAACAAAGGATCAATAAGCTTCCTTGACCAGTGGTAAAGAAAACAGCGTAAAAATAAGCTGTGATCACATCATCTGTTGAGACAGGTCACTGGAAAATGATAAAGTGCTAGTCATAAACAACCGCTGACACACACAAAAACTCCGCGTTGATTTCATTTGTCCAACCTCCCAAGCTAACCTTGCGTTGTTACGCCACTTGTTAAAATAGTTGCTCTTGCTGGTTAGCTAACGTTAGCGAGTCATTAGCCAGAAGGCAGGTTCAATGGGCTAATGACTCGGTTATGACCTGGCGCCAGACAAGTCTCCATACGTCAACATACAAACACACCGTTACAACTTTAGCGTAGCGTTAGCTGACACGCAAACCCCCAGGTCCTAAAGCAGCTACTTACACTTGTTTATACATTAACTGAAGAGAAAGTCGACATATCTAGCGTCATTAAACACAAGTTTGGTGAATTCAGAGAACCAACGTTAACCGCGGTAGAGGGAGGCGGCGGGCTTCCATCCCGTCCATTGTCGGCAAATCACCGGCCAGCTAAGCTAACTCTCTCCCGCATTTAAAACACGTTCAAATAAACACGTTTGGCGGCGATAACCACTGACAAACACCACCGAGTCGTTAACCACATCGCCGGGAGCATTCGATACACAGATAACTACAGCTTGCCAGTGCGTTTCTTACCAATCTGGGCTCGCAAGCCTTTGAGAGACGTCGCACCCTGCGCCATTTCTGTGAAGTTTTCCTTCTTCTCGCTTTTTTCTAGATCTGGAGGCGCGCAACTCGTAGCCGCCGGTAGGACGTGGACGACCAGCGTCCATCACATAGGAACCAGCCGCAGTGACAGTCGACAGTGTCATCTAGCGGTGTACGTAGGTAGTGTAGCAAACGGAAATTGTTACTTCCTCGGCAAAACTCGGCCCGATGTATTTTGACGCACCGTCGATAACGTCGAACCCTTCTTTTTCTCTTGGAGTTGAAGTTAAATAAACTTAACAGGGCTTGTTGCTGGTAAAAACGAAACGGGGATTTCAAAGCAATCAGATCAAGTCTTGTCTTTTTTTTATTGGAGTGGCCCTAAAAATCATGGCCCCTAGATCGTGAACAATTCAGTTCCAGAATTTTGCAACAGCTGAAAATAGAGTGGTTGGCCAATGTACGTCATCCCCTATCGTTAGGCCATTGATTCGAATGAGGAAAAACTCCACAGAAAAACAAAACAACAAACCTTACCATAAAAAACAAACTTATTAGGAGAAGCCCCAGAGATTGTAAAGGTGGGTTCCCACTCCCAGTTCAATGACGGAGACAAGCAATAGGTGTCAAGTAGACAATTAGTAATGGATTTACAGTGATCAAGCAATAAGGCACTTAAGGATAAAGAAACATGAATGACTGAGATCCAAAGAAGAAAGGGTTTACATAGAGGAAGGTATAGGAGTTTTCAACAGAGACAAAGTTGAACTTGTGAATATGCAGATTTTTTTCAAACTAAAAGACTTCAGGCAGCCTTGACTCCTTAAACAATCCTCCATCCTAATCTCAAAGCAAGTTTGTTGCAATTTGTTGTCGACCAAGAATAATGCAAGGGAAAAAATTCGACAGCTTACCTTACTGAAAGGACCAAAGAATATGAGGATCTAGATACATCAAGGGATCAAGTATTAGTTGATGAACTCCTCCCAATAAAGAAAGAACACATTTTCCCAGGGCTCTATGTTTTGTCTCTAGTCATGAACACTACATCCTCTGTCCTGGCCTGCCTCACATGCTTTAGCCAGAGGGCCATCTCATCCATTTTACATGGAAAAACAGGAAAGAATACCGCACGTAGGGTTCAATTGCACTGGCCTGAATAATACATAACAGCATTATATGTAACACTTAATGCACAAACAACGTTGGTCTTAATTAAAAGACTGAAATTTAAGATATAAGATATCATGAAGAACACACTTCAAAAATGTATGACAGTCTGTCTGACATTCACAACAAACCTTAATGTTATAGATGATGGAACATGGATCAGCAGGCTGCTCATGTGACAACATAAAGCAAATAGTCTCCATGGGACATATAATGACAGGTAATCAGGTGAAAAAAGTTAACTTTATGGGTAAATATCATAGGCTTCATAACAGGCATTATCTTTATCCCCCTTGTGTGAAACCCAACATTGCACTCTGTCAGTTTCACCGAAGGAAAAAAAAGCAGCACTTATGCAAACTGTTTCAGCAGAAAGTATTAGGGCCAATGTGCGACCCTGGATACTAAACATGTACGGTATAATCCTACGAGGCAGATCAGAAGAAGCTGAGAATGCTTGGAGTCAAAGCAAAAGATCTCCGGTCTCTAATAGTTTACTTGCTCACCACAGCTCGGTGTATCCTCACAATGACTTCAGGGCTCAGCAGAAGTGCTGCAGCTTGGGCCAGTTGGGGCAGGAGTAGATAGGTGGAGGTGCGTAGGTACTGGAATAGATCCTGGAAGTCATGGAGATGGGTGAGAATTTGGAGTGGGACACCTAAAGAACAACCCAGTCTCTTCAGCACATTGGGTTGGTTGGCAGGACAAATAAGCAGAGACACGTCCTGCACTGTGTCATAATCGAGCATCTCAACACCCTGACCTGGACCAATGCAACACAAGAGAAGAGTTAGACAGATGAGTGATCATTTACACATGTTTATTGGGTATGGTCAAACTCAAGGAATCCTCTAACTAAAATGAAACATTATTATGGGTGTACATTGTAGTGATGTGGAGTGGGGTGCATGACCTGGTAGGGAACTATTACTATGACCAGAGAGGGAAAGTGGCCATTTGATAACTTTAAGGACACGCCTGCACAGGCACACACACAGGCTCAGCCATAGCTGGTTTAGGTACTATTAATGACATAGCTTATAATTTAATTCAATTTGATTTAATTTTATCCAATTTAATTTTATTTCATTGTGTTCATTTTATCAAACACCATGTACAAATACATTTAACTCAAAGAGAAGAGATGCTTTGTGCTAGGTTTAGCTATTAGCGAATTTCCATCTGCAGGCCCTCCTGGGCAGGCAGATTTAAGAAATAGCATAAAATACAAGATGCACCATAAAATCACAATGAATAGACAATAAAATCACAAATTTATTAAAAAAAAAAAATTACAATACAGACCCCAGCCCCTCCCTCTCCCCATTTGCAACTTTACAACAGATTGACAAGAAATTATAATTACAACAAACTTAGAATAAAACACCCACCTTCTCCCTCTCCCTACCCACAGCAACACACATGGACATGCACATGCACACACATGCGCGCGTGCGCGCGCACACACACACACACACACACACACACACACACATGCAAGTCAAGTCAAGTCAAGTCAATTTTACTTTTATAGCCCAATATCACAAATGACAAATTTGTCTCAGTGGGCTTTACAGCAACACAACATACCATCCTTAAACCCTCTCATCTGATAAGGAACAGTTCCCTAAAAAAAAAAAAAAAAAAAAACTTTAACAGGGAGAAAAAAATAGGAAGAAACCTCAGGGAGAGCAACAGAGGAGGGATCTCTCTCCCAAGACGGACAACATGCAATGGATGTTGTATTTACACAATTTACACAATACAATATTGAAAGAGGATAAACAGAATTATGATGGACTTATAAAATGTATGAAGAATATGATGCGCAGGATGCCAAGCAGTGTCCAGACGCCACCGGAACAGCCCAGGACCCAAGCCATGCGACCAGCATCACCATGTTAAAAAACATGGTGATGTTGTTTGGTTGATTCTATAGTTGCATGCACAATGCAATGCACAATGCAACCATAGAATTAAGGAATTAAAATGCTTATATTTTAGTAGATTTAAATGAGTGCAAACATGTCTTTTACAAAAAAAATCATATTTCAGAGAGAAAAATTGAAAGTCTGAACATTTTCAGATCATTTGGGTGCTTATCCCGTTCATTTATAGCTGTAAATGAGAGGGCAGACTGTGCATAGGTAGTTCATCAGAAACACATTAGCTTGTTGTCTCAACTGACCTTCAGGGTGAAAGCTCACTCTGGTGTATGGCACAGGGAATGTAACATCTTATTGATAAATGACAAGAGGAAAACATACCTTGAGTATCCTCTCATATTTGTCTTAGTTTTTGCTCCACCTCAAATTCACATAGAAGAGAGGACAGGGTCAAGTTATTATCATTAAACCATATATTCGTAAAGAGGATATTGTCAATTGGCATAAAGAATAAGTATATACAGACGGGTGACAACTTAAAGGACAAACCATTATAGAATGTCTTAATGAGGTGTTGTGCCACCATGCGCCTCCAGAACAGCTTCAATGCTCCTTGCCATAGATTCTACAAGTCTCTGAACTCTATTGGAGGGATGAGCACCATTCTCCTAAAAGATATTCCCTCATTTGGTGTTTTGATGGTGGTGGTAGAGAGCGCTGTCTAACAAGTCAGTCCAATCTCCCATAGGTGTTCAACTGGGTTGAGATCTGGTGACTGTGAAGGCCATAACATATGATTGAGGATGAAAATTATGTAATGAAAAAGAAATGAAAAGGAAATTATGTAATTTTCATCCTCATCAAACCCTTCAGTGACCCTTCGTGGCCTGTGGATGGGGGCATTGTCATCCTGGAAGAGACCACTCCCATCAGGATAGAAATGTCTCATCATAGAATAAAGGTGATCACTCAGAATAACTTTTCAGCAATTTGCAGCAACCCTTTCCTCGAAGGGGACAAATGGACCCAAACCATGCCAGGAAAATGCCCCCCATAGCATAACAGAGCCCCCGGACCACCTCACTGTAGGAGTCAAGCATTCAGGTTTTTCCTTTAATTTGTCACCCATCTGTGTACTATATATATGCCCATATAACTTTATACATGCCCTGATACTGTATACTGTACTCATATAGAAGGAGCCTGAGTTTTGTGAGTACATACATTTATAGCATGAGATTCCATATGGGGAATTTAACATCTAATCTACACTTGCCAGTGTTAATGTTATTGCTGTGTTACCAATACAAAATACAAGACATACACTGGACCACTATACCTCCTCTGCAGCCTGGTATCACGCCAAAGTGTGTAATATACACGCTGGTCCAGCGTGTCAGTGTCACGATTTGCCTCGCTCAGGCGTGAAAAGTACACGCGTGTATGAAGGTGCAGTGCCAGCAGGGGGCGATGATTAACTCAATGCTAGCAACTCCCCACGGAGGAAAAGAATCATACAGCATTTTCCAAAATCCCTCGCCTAACCTTAACCATAACCTAACCCTAACCCAACCCTAACCATAACCCTAACCTTAACCTTAACCCTAACCCTAACCTGCCTTCACGTCTTAATCATCGCCCCCTGCTGGCACTGCACCTTCATACACGCGTGTACTTTTCACGCCTGAGCGAGGCAACCCATGACACTGACACGCTGGAGCAGCGGGTGTATTACACGCTTTGGCGTGATACCGGGTTGTCCTCTGACGAGTAGCAGCTGCTTCCTTCATCTTTCTGTGGGATATCCTGTGCGCTCTGACTTGTAGGCTTGATATTGGTCGTGACAGTAATGACAATCGAAGGCTGCACCTCACTCTAGTGGTTCAGTGAACTAAGGCATCTGTGAAGTAGGTAACAAATTGAGTAGATGTTTTGTGATTGATATCTCAGCCACATCATCAAAAGCATTGCTCATATTAACTAGTCGTGTGTTCTGTAGAAGTCTGATTTTCTTCAAAGTGAAAGCCAAATTTGATGCAGAGAAATGAATCTAGCGCCGTAGCATGCTAAGCCGCATCACATAGCACTATCTGCAATGCACCTGAGTTGACCTTCTGTGAGGGGGCTTCTAGTGAGCCTGCTGTCTTGGTGGGGCAGGAAGGTCGGGGCTGTTGAGGGCAGCGGGAGAACAGACCCTCAGATCCAGGCCAGTTACTCAGGCCGCTGTTCTGAACAGTCAATTGAATAACATCTCGCTTAACTGAGAAACAACAACAACCACGCCAAGATAGACAAACAAATCATAGGAAATCATAGAAAGACAGTTAATTTTGTTAATTTCAATCTATCTTACTAAATATCTCAACAGCCAGTAGAAAAGCCCAAAGCAGCAGAACAAACAGGAAGTGGAAGAAGCTGTTACTGAGCCAATCAGGACCATGTTCTGATTGATTCATTACAATCTAAAACAGAAATCTTATGCCTGAAAAAGTATGTTGACTTTGAAAATCCATACTGTTGCTCACTCTTTGCTGAAAGTTCTCTGGAAATTCCCCAGGGCATGGTAACCGCAGTCTCTAGGAGAAAACAGAAGTTATAACTTTCAGTGACAAAGTCTTAGAACAACTTTGAGTCCATACAGACTACTTTCAGAGGGCTTTTACGTTTCCCTTTAGTTTGATGGCAAACTTTTGTGTGATTCCTGGATTTTACTAGGGTTGGAGGCTTGAGGTTCCTAAGGTAAACATTTGGTGTGGGCTGTAGGAGCTGAATGTCTCCTAATGGTTAATAATTAATGTTTTAATTAGTAATTTGAATAATTAGTTTAAATACTTATTTTTTACACATCGTATACTTTAGGTAACTGTTTTCTTTATGTAATAAGTTTGCTGTGTAGTCTTAGATAGGTGCATGTCACCTTAAGAACTGGAGAAGGGTGTTCCTGGGTTAACGCACTCCGGAAGAGGAAGTAAGCAGAAGGGCCTAGCAGAGTGGAGCTACACGGTTTTTCTAACCGTGCATAGCTACGTGTATTCGTGCATAGCCTACGTGTATTCGTGCATAGCCTACGTGTATTGGTGCTTTGTGTATACGTTGCATTAGGTCAGGTTAAAAGTTATTATTTCATGGATGCAGTTCATTATTTCACTGTATGTCTTCAAGCAAGTTTAAATAAATACTTAAAACGCAAAGGAGAAATCACTCTTGGACCAAACAGACAAGTGGAACATGCGTCAACCATAAGGCTCCTTCTTTTATTTAGTTTATCAGGATAGCTATAGCAGCCCTTACATCTTTGTCAGAAAAACCGTCTTGCTCCAAGTGGAAAAGGAAGATTGAGATGGATTCAAGGCATTGTGGACAGCAAGGAAACTCACTGATGAGGATAAACCGAGCACTGGTGAACGATGGTAAAAAGAAAGGCAGCACGGTAAGCAGTAAAAAACGTATCGCTAGCATTGTTTAATTTGAAGACGTTTCAAAGTAACGTGGAAATATGGAAGAAGGGTTTGAGGAGCTACCTCGTCAAAAGAGCAATGTGAAAATGACGGAAATGGCTGTCAAGGACAAACTGCATAGGTTAACACAGTCTAGAAGAGCTAAGCTAGGTCAGCTAACCAACCAGGCAAATGAGCTTGAGTGGCTAATGGAAGATGATGCTAACATAAATGCAGTGAAAAGGAAAATACGTTTGGATTATCAGGATTTGCTTGGGGAAATAAACAAGCTAAATGATAATATAAAACAGTTAATCCATGACGACAAGTTCTCTGAAGATCAAAATTCATATGAGTATAAAATAAGTCATATAAGAGGATTTATACAAGAGATGGAAATGTGGCTAACGGCAGTCGAGGAGCGTGTAGAGCAAGCTAGACGCTGTGATGCAGAGGTAAAGCCTACAGACAGTTTATCAATGGCGTCCCTTGCTTCGGTCATTAAGAGTAGAAGGCATGGGTCAGACATTGGAAGCAAGGCGTCCTCCAGTGCTTCCTCAGCGCGCCTCAAGGCTGAGGTAGAGAGAACCACATTACTTGCAAAGGCTGCTACTCTCAAGCAGAAGCAAGATCTTGAACGTCAAGAAGTTGAGTTGAAGGCAAAAAGGGAAGCATTAGAACTACAAACTGCTATTGCTGCATCTGACGCTAAAATCAAAGTATTAGAAAATTTTGAAACTGAGCACTTATCCCAAGTAAGTCCTACATGTCGAATGACTATTGAATCTGGAGTTCTACCACCACATGCAGAGCCAATCATCAACACAGAAAACGGAGGTGAAGAATTCAGGCCACTTTGTCCCCAGCCCATTGGTGTAGGTCAGTCTAGTAACTTTATTGCAGATGATCATGTGGTAGAAACGCTCTGCAGTGTCATGACATGCCAGAATAGCATTACAGAGTTGATGGTGAAGCAGTAAAAAATTATGACTTTGCCACCGTTAGACATCCCTATCTTCAGCGGTGATCCTTTAGACTACAATCTTTTTGTAAGAGCCTTTGAGCATGGAGTAGAATCCTGCACCGAAAGCTATAAGGACCATCTCTACTTCTTAGAGCAGTTCACTAGTGGTCCACCCAAAGAGTTGATAAAAAAGCTGTCTTCATATGAAGTCAGATGTAGGTTATTGCAGGGCTAAACAGCTGCTCAAAGAGCATTTTGGGAATGATTACAAGATTGCTGTAGTCTACATGAACAAGGTCTTGAGCTGGACACCTATCAAGCCAGAGGATGGAGAAGCTTTAAATGCCTTTTCACTCTTTCTAACGGCATGCTGTAATACCATGACTGAAGTGAGTTACATGGAAGAACTGGATAATGTTGTGAACTTAAAGGCTATCGTAGCAAAGCTTCCATACAAGCTACGTGAAAGGTGGAGAGCTGTTGTGTGTGGTGTACAAGAGCAATGCGACAAGAGAGTCAAGTTTGAAGAGCTGGTTGAGTTCATGAACAGACAGGCCAAAATTGCACTTCATCCAGTCTTTGGCGACATAAAGGACAGCACAACTGCTAAAGGATCCACAACTACACAAGATGATCATAGAGCACAGAAAAGAAGTGGAATCAAGAAGTCGTTCACCACAAGCTATACCATTGGATTGTCAAACAAAAGATGCAGTGCAAACAGAACACATTAATCCCATCACACCTACGACAAGGACATGTCTCTTCTGTAAGGGTGAACACACCATAGAGTCATGTAGTAAACTAAAAGACAAGCCACACAAAGACAAGTTGGAATTCATGAGAGGCAAAGGACTGTGTTTTAGCTGCTTGAAGCATGGTCACATGAGCAAAGCCTGTAAAGTAAAGGTGAGCTGTCAGGTGTGTTCCTTAGCTCATCCCACACTGCTGCACATTAAGAAAAAGGACACGGTTGCTGAGCCAAAGAAGAGGACTGGTAACTGTGAAGGTCAAACAGTTTTGAGTGCATTTGTCTGTGCAGAGTCTGATGGTTATGAGTTTACTGGGGCCGGAGAAAATGATTGCACACTCGCCATAGTTCCTGTCCAAGTCAAAGCCAAGAAGGGAAGTGTGGTGGTGCAGACTTATGCTTTTCTCGACTCAGGGAGCTCTGCCACGTTCTGTATGAAGGCATTGATGGATTCAAGATTCAAAAAAGGACTGGTTGTTAAAATCCCTAGTGTTTGCACTGCAACAGATTCAGTGGAGATCAAACTGGAGATGTCTGCCAAGGTGACATTGCCACCACCAGGACATATCATCAGTTGTGTACCTCAGCATCACAGGGTGTTTCGGCCTTTTATCACAAGACACCCTCCGCTGAGGCAGGCCCACCACAGGTTGATCGGTCCTGGGTGCGTGACCTGTGGTTAGCTGTTCACCCTGGCAGCCCAGACGGCGTCTCTCCTTTTGAGCCAGATCCAGTGGCTAGTCCTCTCAGCAGTGTTGGCTAGCTCTTTGATCACTCTCCTGTGGGCCTGCCCCCTGACTCCTAGTTCCCTCAGGAGTTTTGCTGTGGAGCTGGCAACAAAGCCCCTACAACCCACCTCCACAGGGCGCACCTTCACCTTCCAGCCTCTGTCCTCTGCTTCGGCTGCTAGGTTGGCGTACCGCAGCTTCTTACGCTCGTACGCTTCATCGACTGCATCCTCCCAGGGGACTGTGAGCTCAATGATGTAAGCGAGCTGGTTAGAATTGGACCAGAGGACGAGGTCTGGTCGCAAGGTGGTTGTTGCGATCTCTGTCGGGAAGATGAGCTTCTGGCCTAAGTCCACTCGCATTTCCCAATCCCTGGCTGAGTTTAGTGAGCCTAAGTTGGGAAGTGAAGGGTTGGCCTTCAGTTTATCCCCCTCTCGAATGAAAGCTGGAAACCGCCGGGGCCCTTCCTGGTTGTTGAAGGGTTGGGCATTGATGGAAACCCT
This sequence comes from Lampris incognitus, assembly GCF_029633865.1. Classification (NCBI taxonomy): domain Eukaryota; kingdom Metazoa; phylum Chordata; class Actinopteri; order Lampriformes; family Lampridae; genus Lampris; species Lampris incognitus. The sequence goes on along the minus strand of NC_079211.1, from coordinate 30,847,147 downwards.
CTTGCAATCGAGTTCAGCTGCCAAGCACCTGAGCACCTGATTGTGTCGCCAGGTGTATCTGCCTTGGGTAAGGCTGGTCTTGCAGCCAACCAAGATATGCTTGAGGGTTGCTGGGGCTGTACACAGGGAGCAAGAAGGATTCTCTCCAAACCAGAGATTTAGATTTATCGGAGAGGGCAGGACATCATATGTGGCCTTGATGATGAAACTCAGCCTGTTTGATTCCATGCTCCAGAGCTCACTCCATGTGAGTTTCCTCTTTTCAACACCCTCCCACCTCATCCAGCGACCTTGTTTGGCTTGTGCTATGGCTTTAGCACATCTGGCTGCTTCTTCCTGTCGGCTGACCTCCTCAACCACCATAGTTCGCCGTTTGGTAGTAGTCGCGTTTTGCCAGGTAGGTGTTTTTATTCCCAGGCCAAGGCCGCCTCTGCCTTGTTGAACATGGCCTACTACGTCTCGGTGGCGGAATGCAGATTTCGCCTCCAGTACAGCTGCAGCCGGGGTCCATTTCTTCCCTGTTGCTAAGGTTGGAGCAACTCCTCTCACTACTGGGTCTCGGGATTCTGTGAGGGACATGTCCAGCCTCACTTTGGCACATTTGAATTCCTCAACCAGGCTGGAAATTGGCAGTGCGAGGGCTCCATTGCCGTAGAGTCCAACACTGCTGAGGCACCTTGGCAGTCCAAGCCACTTCCTCACCTGCGAGTTCACTAGCCTCTTCAAGCGATTGGCATGAGATAGTGAGACTTCGTACATGGTTATTGGCCACATGAGTTGGGGTAGCAGCCCAAACTGAAAGCACCAAAGCTTAAACTTCCCGGGCAGTGCAGTGTTGTTGATTTGCCTGAGGCTACTGATTGTTTCCTGGCGAAGTTGCTCCAGTTGCTGGGTGTCTTTGAGGTCTGCATTGTACCACCATCTGAGGCTCTTGATGGGCTTCTCCCGGACTGTGGGGATTGGTTGATCACTAATGCAGAACCGTTCATCTGCTAGTTGGCCTTTGACAATGGAGATGCTGCGAGATTTACTTGGTTTAAACTCCATTCGTGCCCACTTGATGTTCTCCTGGAGTTTCTGCAGCAGGCGCCTGGTGCATGGTTTTGTTGTTGCTATGGTGGTCAAGTCATCCATGTACGCCCGGATTGGTGGAAGACACAGGCCATTCCTGGACCTTTCGCCTCCCACCACCCATCGAGATGCACGGATGACGAGCTCCATTGCCATGGTGAATGCCAGAGGGGAAATAGTGCAGCCCGCCATAATGCCCATTTCCAGATGTTGCCAAGTGGTGGTGGTGTTCTGTGTTGTGACACAGAACTGGAGATCCTGAAAATAGGTCTTGACCAACTCTGTGATATTTTTGGGGACATGGAAAAAATCAAACGCCATCCACAGGATCTTGTGAGGAACTGATCCAAAAGCGTTGGCAAGGTCTAAGAAAACCACGTGCAGGTCTCTCCGTTCTTTCTTGGCAGCTTGTATCTGGTGCCAGATGATATTAGCATGCTCCAGACATCCTGAGAAGCCATGGATCCCGGCTTTCTGCACTGATGTATCAACAAAGTTGTTTCTTTGCAGGAATGTGGAGAGCCTTTGGGCAATCACACTAAAAAATATCTTTCCCTCTACATTAAGAAGGCTGATCTGGCGAAACTGGCTGATGCAGGAAGAGTTCTTTTCCTTGGGGATCAGAATGCCTCCTGCTCTTTGCCATGCCCTGGGTATGACTCTTTTCTGCCATGCCACTTTCAACAGCTTCCAGAGGTATTTCAGGACTCTAGGAGTGTTCTTATAGAGTCTATACTGAATACCATTGGGCCCAGGAGCTGACATCGATCTTGCCTGCTTTACCGTCCTCTCCACCTCACTCCATGTGGGGGGTCTTATGTCCATATGGTGGTCAGGTGGGTGAATTGGTGGCATGTCATCCGGGATGGTGACTGGCTCATGTCTCCGGACATCAGAGTAGGTCTTCTTTAGGTGCTCTTCCAGATCTTGTATGGGGACTCTAAGGCTCCCATTTTTCTTGCTGTCAAAAAGGCTCTTGACAAAGCTGTAAGGGTTGCTGTAGAAACGAGTCCTAGCCCGTTCTTTCCTCTTATGCCTTTCTGCCTACTGGGTATCTTCTCCTTTACCCCAAATCTCTCTACGCCATAGCTGTAAATGATGGCTCCCATGTTCTCCAGTTTTCTTTCAACTGTTCCCTTTTGACCTTCTAGTAAGAGGACAAGGTCAGAGTTGATGGTCTCCCACTCAATCTTCTGGCTGGACTTGGGCCACAGGATTTGAGGTTTTCTTCCTTCCATCTTCCTCTCTGCTACTGGCTGTGGCTGGCCGGGCTCCAGACCGGAGTCCACTGGAGGGTCTATGCAAAGTTGAGCTTCGTCTGGGGTGCTGATACCCTGAGGACTGTGGGGGGTCTCCTGCCTCCGGGCAGGAGAACCCCCACAGTGAAACAGAAACTGAGAGTTGTGTTCAACTGCGCTGCATCCTATCAGGGTACATCCTTAAATGAGCAGCTTCTTCAAGGTCCAGACCTGACCAGTAGTCTAATTGGCGTTGCAGTTAAAGCTCAGTGGAAGGAAGACCGACATACTGCTGAGAACCATGAATAAAGAGAAACCTGTATGCACTTACATGGTGTCTGGCTTGGAGGTCAGCGGTTTGTCAGGCGGCGAGTTCCTTGAACTTCCAGATGTCTTCATGCAAAGGTCAATACATGTAGGTAAAGAAAACATACCCCAGCAGAAGGATCTTGAAAGGTGGTCTTAGCTCAAAGAAATTTACCTCCCTCAAATTGAGGCCGACATTGGACTGCTCATTGGAGCAAATGTACCCAAAGCTATGGAGCCGTGGGAAGTGGTGAGCAGTGTTGGTAATGGACCATACACTGTAAGAACCAAACTAGGTTGGACCGTGAATGAGCCCTTAAGGGAACTCTGCAGTCATGCAGATATGACAAAACCGATGAAGACAACGGTGAATCGTATATCTGTGGCCTGTTTAGAGAACTTGTGGCTTCAACAGTTCAAGATGGATTTCCCTAAAGGAGGAAAACATGATGAAGTAGAGATGTCTAGAGAAGATCATCAGTTCATGGACATGGTCATGGAATCAGCTGAACTGGTGGATGGTAATTACACCATATGTTTACCGCTAAAGAGCAAAATGGTCAACATGCCAAATAATCGCAAGATAGCTGAACAGCGAGCACTCAACTTACAGAGGAAGTTAATCAGGAATGCCTGCTTTCAACAGGAATACACAGATTTCATGGAACAGCTTATTCAAAAGGGCTATGCACTGCAGTTGCCCAATGAAAAATTGACACACATGGAAGGGCAAGTGTGGTATATACCGCACCATGCAGTATACCACCCAGTGAAACAGAAACTGAGAGTTGTGTTCGACTGCGCTGCATCCTATCAGGGTACATCCTTAAATGAGCAGCTTCTTCAAGGTCCAAATCTGACCAGTAGTCTAATTGGCGTTGTAATCCGATTCAGACAAGAACCCGTTGCAATCATGGCGGATGTGGAAGCAATGTTCCACCAGGTTAGAGTGCCTGATGATGACTCTGATTTACTCAGATTCCTTTGGTGGACAGATGGTGACTATAATCAAGCCTTGACTGAGCACAAAATGACTGTACACTTGTTTGGGGCTACATCTTCACCTAGCTGTGCCAGTTTTGCTCTGAGAAAGTATGCTGAAGACCAGAGTGGGCAGTTCAAAGCTGAAGTGGTAGAGATAGTGTTGCAGAATGTCTACATGGATGAATGCCTGAAATCTGTTGCTACAGATGAAGCAGCCATATCAATGTGTCAGGACGTGATCAAATTCTGTCAGAAAGAGAAGTTCTGTGATGAGATTTTAGCTCTACTCAAGGGACAGAATGTGAAGTGCAGTAGCCACTTGTTTAAGCTGAACCCTGTGTTTCAAGATGATCTGTTGCGAGTTGGTGGAAAGCTATGTCGAGCGGCTATGCCAGAAAGTTGTAAGCAGCCTATCATTCTGTCTAGAGACTTTCCCGTTGTTGATGTAGTTCTACGACAGATCCATGAGGAAACTGGACCTGGAGGCCGCAATCATATGCTCTCCAAACTGCGGCAGAGATTTTGGATCCCTAGTGCCAACACAGCCATTCGAAAGGTTCTCTCAAGTGTGTTACATACCGTCACTTACATGAAACAGTTGGGAAACAACTAATGGCTGATCTTTCACGAGATCGGTTGATGCCAGATGATCCACCCTTCACCAGAGATGGGGTGGACTATTTCGGACTATTTGAGGTGAAACGTGGAAGAAGCCTCATAAAGAGATACGGTGTTATATTCACTTGTTTAGCTGTTTGCGCAGTTCACATTGAGCTTGCCTCATCATTGGACACAGACTCGTGCATAAATGCAGTCCGGCGCTTCATAGCAAGGAGAGGACAAGTGAAAGAGATTCGTTCAGATAATGGGGCGGACTTTGTTGGGGCCAATCGTGAGCTGAAGGCAGCCATTGCTGACTGGAACACCTCCAAATTCCAGCATTTGTTTCATCAATATGGGATTAAATGGACATTTAACCCTCCCACAGCTTCTCACCATGGCGGAGTGTGGGAGCGGTTAATAAGATCAGTTAGAAAGGTGCTGAATTCCACTGTGAGTGAACAAGTCCTTGATGAAGAAAGCCTTCACACAATCTTATGTGAGGTTGAGTCGATCATCAACAGCCGACCTATCACAAAGGCATCTAGTGACCCAAATGACTTGGAGGCACTGATGCCCAATCCTCTCCGGTTGCTGAAGGTGAAACCATCATTACCACCAGGATTATTCGACAAGGATGATCTCTACTCACGGCGTAGATGGAGGCAGGCACAATATACACTACCGTTCAAAAGTTTGGGATCACCCAAACAATTTCGTGTTTTCCATGAAAAGTCACACTTATTCACCACCATATGTTGTGAAATGAATAGAAAATAGAGTCAAGACATTGACAAGGTTAGAAATAATGATTTTTATTTGAAATAAGATTTTTTTTACATCAAACTTTGCTTTCGTTAAAGAATCCTCCATTTGCAGCAATTACAGCATTGCAGACCTTTGGCATTCTAGCTGTTAATTTGTTGAGGTAATCTGGAGAAATTGCACCCCACGCTTCCAGAAGCAGCTCCCACAAGTTGGATTGGTTGGATGGGCACTTCTTTGAGCAGATTGAGTTTCTGGAGCATCACATTTGTGGGGTCAATTAAACGCTCAAAATGGCCAGAAAAAGAGAACTTTCATCTGAAACTCGACAGTCTATTCTTGTTCTTAGAAATGAAGGCTATTCCATGCGAGAAATTGCTAAGAAATTGAAGATGTCCTACACCGGTGTGTACTACTCCCTTCAGAGGACAGCACAAACAGGCTCTAACAGGTACTATTTAATGAAGATGCCAGTTGGGGACCTGTGAGGCGTCTGTTTCTCAAACTAGAGACTCTAATGTACTTATCTTCTTGCTCAGTTGTGCAACGCGGCCTCCCACTTCTTTTTCTACTCTGGTTAGAGCCTGTTTGTGCTGTCCTCTGAAGGGAGTAGTACACACCGGTGTAGGAAATCTTCAATTTCTTAGCAATTTCTCGCATGGAATAGCCTTCATTTCTAAGAACAAGAATAGACTGTCGAGTTTCAGATGAAAGTTCTCTTTTTCTGGCCATTTTGAGCGTTTAATTGACCCCACAAATGTGATGCTCCAGAAACTCAATCTGCTCAAAGAAGTGCCCATCCAACCAATCCAACTTGTGGGAGCTGCTTCTGGAAGCGTGGGGTGCAATTTCTCCAGATTACCTCAACAAATTAACAGCTATAATGCCAAAGGTCTGCAATGCTGTAATTGCTGCAAATGGAGGATTCTTTGACGAAAGCAAAGTTTGATGTAAAAAAAATCTTATTTCAAATACAAATCATTATTTCTAACCTTGTCAATGTCTTGACTCTATTTTCTATTCATTTCACAACATATGGTGGTGAATAAGTGTGACTTTTCATGGAAAACACAAAATTGTTTGGGTGATCCCAAACTTTTGAACGGTAGTGTATGTCAGACTTGTTTTGGAAGAGATGGATTAAAGAGCACCTACCTCAACTCCACGAGCGGCAACGATGGTCCACAGCATCAAGAAACTTTGCAAAAGGAGACGTGGTTCTTCTGGCGGATGACTGTGCGCCAAGAAATTCATGGATTATGGGAAAAGTCAATGAGACAATTCCAGACAAGAAGGGGCTTGTTCGCAGAGTTTGCATCCAGACAAAGACCAACATCTTGGACAGACCCATCACAAAGATCTGTCCCCTCATGGAATCTGAATGGGCAAGTGGTAAAGACTAAGCCCCCACGATGAGCCATGTGCTGGAAACCTCTGGCTTTCTCTTTCTCTTTCTCTCTCTCTCTCTCTCTTTCTCTCTCTCTCTCTCTCTCTCTCTCTCTCTCTCTCTCTCTCTCTCTCTCTCTCTCTCTCTCTCTCTCTCTCTCTCTCTCTCTCTCTCTCTCTCTCTCTCTCTCTCTCTCTCTCTCTCTCTCTTTCTCTCTCTGTTTCTCTTTTTTCTTTCAGAAAATAGACCTGTCAAGCTGACTGGCGAAATATTGGACTGTGTGCATACCAAGCACTTCCTTTTCATATTTTGTAACATCAGATGTTTGATACTACAAATGCCTGTTCATGTTATGTATTGATGTAATTTGATATGGAATTTGTTATGGATGTGGTAATTGTTCTAGGCTTTAGCATTATTAGAACAATTAGGGGCCGGTAAAGTAGGAGCTGAATGTCTCCTAATGGTTAATAATTAATGTTTTAATTAGTAATTTGAATAATTAGTTTAAATACTTATTTTTTACACATCATATACTTTAGGTAGCTGCTTTCTTTATGTATTAAGTTTGCTGTGTAGTCTTAGATAGGTGCATGTCACTTTAAGAACTGGGGAAGGGTGTTCCTGGGTTAACGTGCTCCAGAAGAGGAAGTAAGCGGAAGGGCAAGTTGCCTAGAATGGAAGAGTGGAGCCACACGTTTTTTCTGATCGTGCATAGCCTACGTGTATTCGTGCCTAGCCTACGTGGATTCGTGCATAGCCTACGTGTATACGTGCATAGCATATGTGTATTCGTGCATAGCCTACGTGTATTCGTGCATAGCCTACGTGTATACGTGCATAGCATATGTGTATTCGTGCATAGCCTACGTGTATACGTGCATAGTCTACATGTATTGGTGCTTTGTGTTTACGTGTATTAGGTCAGGTTAAAAGTTATTATTTCATGGATGCAGTTCATTATTTCACTGTATGTCTTCAAGCAAGTTTAAATAAATACTTAAAACGCAAAGGAAGAATCACTCTTGGACCAAACAGAGAAGTGGAACATGCATCAGCCATAAGGCTCTTCTCTTTTATTTAGTTTATCAGGATAGCTATAGCAGCCCTTACATGGACCGTGGTCAAGCGGTAACATGGCACACAAAACAACTCTGTTTCCCCGGTTGTGCTTCTTAGCTCATAGTACCTGGACGCACAAGCAAATCATCATCATCTTCTGCTCCCGGTGTGGGAAAATGGTGGTGCAAATTCACGTTTGCAGCGGCCTTGTCACCCCATACTACCAGTGTGGGAAGATGGCGACGCTAACTCACGTTTGCGACGACCTCACCCAGTACCGTCCATGCGGTGTCTGTCCACATCTGCGTCTCAGTTTGTGTCTTCGTTTGACGGATGGGAGAGCTGGCGCTGGATCGGCTTGGAGAGCTTGGTCTGCTGCATCTTGTGGGCCAAGGGACCATGGACCTGCCTGGAGCTGTGCCTGAAGAGGAAACACCGAGGACAGTCTGACAGGATGTGGAAAGGAGGAAGGCTAAGCTAACTGCTAGCCCATGCAGACCTGCAGTTTTGATAACACCAAGGCCGGTCTGGTGGCGGCCTTGCCTAGCGTGTGGAGTGCTGTGAGGTGTGTCGGAGGTGTCTGGCTGGGAGAGCATTGGATCGGCTAGGAGAGCCTGGTCTGCTGCATCTGCTGGACCCAGGGACCACGGCCCTGCCTGGACCTACGCACTGAGGAGGAAACACCGAGGGCGGTCTGACAGGATGCGGAAGCGAGGACAGGCTAAGTTAACTACTAGCCCATCCAGACCGGCAGTTCCGACAGTCATCCTGACGTTCGCTTTTTTGGACAGTATATATATATAGCGTTTTTTTTCCGAAACCGTCAATGGTGTTGTGAGTGCTTGACTAATGAGGAGCGGAATATCAATATGGATACAGGAAAAAAGATTTTAATACATTTAAAACTGCAATGTATTAAAATCTTTTTTTCCTGTATCTGTTATAGCTCAAAGTTGTTAAATGGCAGAACGAGCCTGTTTTGTGCTCAGTGCACTCATCAGCTGCCTACATGGTTGCTCGATGGTGTTTTAAGCCCCGAACGTACTCTTCAAGGCAGCGCTGCATGGAAGGCACTCCCCGCCCCCTACAGTTTCAGCCAATCACAGCACTGGCGCTAACCCTAACCCTAACCAGTGCTGTGATTGGATGAAACTGTTGGGGGCGGGGAGTGCCGTCAACGCAGTACTGCCTGGGAGAGTACTTTGGGGGCTTAAAACACTATCGTGGTACATGGTTACAGTAAACGTCGTTATTTGCCTACGTTCTATATGCAATGTCCAAGGGTATGGGCCAATCTACGGTTAGTAAATTGAAACATTTGAACTATCCGATGGGGATAGAGTAGGGTACATTTAAACAAAAATATTGCAGCGAATTTTAAGAGGCAGCAATGGGAACCGCCACAGCGCGAACTCGTGTATTCCGCACCGCGAACGACAACGTTAACCACTCGACTAAAAGGCCCGACCCGTTAGCCAAGGGCTAACTTGTCTGCTTATTCGCATACGTTTACACCCGGGAGCCACGGGTTCGCGTCCCGGCTGTGGCGACGGTTCCACGGCTGCCCTCCTGAATTTGCTGCACTGGCGTCAGTAGTGGGATGGTGAGACCGGGAGGCCATCGGAAGCGCGTGCGCCCAGAGGCGTGAGGAGGGAGCTGATATGCTGAAGCGCGCTTCCTGTGTAACGTACACGAATAAGAAGACATGTTAGCCCTTCGCTAAGGGGTCGGCCCCTTTAGTCGACTGGTTAACGTTCGCGGTGCGGGAAATACGGGTTCACGTCCCGGCTGTGACGGTCCGGCCAGAGTACTCCCCGAATTCGCTACAATGTCAACGTATTACTGACTAACAAAATAACATTATTAATGTACCTAATGAACGTAACCAGCTTAGTCTGTGGCCAGAGATACCTAATTTAATGATAGCTAGCCCACTAACATAACTTTGTTATGCTAGTCACAGGTTAGCTTAGCCAGGTTCCACCTTCCATTTCAGAGCATAAAAACTCACGGGGAGGGTCGGCTGGGATGGTCTCTGGCCAGTCTGACCTCCCCATATCCGGCCTATTTTAAACGTTCCTCCCCCTCTGTAAGGTCCAGGTAGGGACCGACCGTTCGGAAAAGTCATCCCGCCCGCGAAGGCATCTCGTTTGCCTTATTTTGTTGAAAATACCGGTTCTGGTCCGAAGGTTAAAAAAAATCATGGGGCGGTTCCCCCGGCCCTGGGGCGTGTCCCTGGCCGCCCTGCGACCCCCCAGGAACCCATCCAATACCCCCGAAAAAGCCTGGATAAAAGAACGCCATGGGGAACCTTGGCCAAAATCAGCACTATAATACGGTGACGTTGACAATGGATTATTAGAAATATACCAATAATAGCTGAAATATTTAACTTACCCTACAGTGCAAGAGCACAATTGGTCCACAATGTGTTTCAGAATTAGTTGATGGGGTTTCTCGTTCTTTGATTGCGACTGGTAAGCTTTACCCTCAATTACAGTCGCACCCGGCAGCCCGGAGTCCACGCAAGTCAGTTTTACTTTTAATATTTTGAATGTATCCCGCCACCGCATACTGTAACCCCTCCTGCCTTTCACGGGGTGATATTAAGGATGAATTACTCCAAAATACATCGCTTATTTTCTCTGGGAATGCGCTGACTTCTTCTTTCATGTTTTTAAGTTTCCGGCTACTTCCTGGATGGTTCTGAAAAAGTTTAATGGGCATAGCAACAGTAACTAAAGTAGTCCATGGGCCAGAGCCCAAAATTTCCTATTTCGGTACACTCGAGGTGGCAAAACTTACTTATAATTTTTGAAAGGATCCATGTCTGTAGATGATATTTTGGTATGATAACCATTCCTGAGTGGCAGCTGTATCACAGTTATCAGCTCATGAAGTTAACCACCCCCTAAAGTAAATTGCATTTTAGACGCTGGTGCATATCCTGGTTTAGCCTCATGGTCAGGACATTTTTCAATGTTCTATAATATTGTCTTTGGTATCATTTTAAAGGGGACCTTCTTAGCTTTCATTCAAGCCCTGTTGTGGATATTTTTCACAAATTTAGAGGTCACTTGAGCACTTCAACCCGTCAATAACACACATCTTTCTGCAATGTTCGCCTAAACTATATACTTTCTTTTAGCCCTGTGGCATCTAGGAATATCAGGGACACAAAACACAAAAACTGGAATACTCACAGGACTGTAAAGATTCAGGAAATGTATAATATACCCATACTATTTCATTGTGTGAGGTGATTGTGAACCTTAAATTAGAAGGGCATTATTACTAAGAAACTAACTAGACCAAAGCCAGTTAGTCCATGGGTCAGACCAGATATCGATATCACCCAAGGTGACACAACTTCACTGGTGCCATTTTATTTGGTACACTAACAGAAGTAAAATAATACATGATAACCTTTCCAAATGAGCAGCTATTTCATTTTTCTTTCAGGAAACCTGTTTCTGTGCCTCTCACGATTGTGTATTTGCCCAGATTTTTACAAATATAGCATTTCAACACCCCTGGTACTGATTAGCCTAGCTTAAACTCTGGGACAGTTCTTAGTTGGCCAACAACCAAGGATAACCAGTACTGTGTACTTCCATTCATTGTGCTAAGCTAGGCTAACGTGCAGCCAGATAGCTTTCTACTAAACACATATAGAGGAAACTGGTATCTATCTTCTTGTCTCACTCTGGAGAAGATTGTAAGCTAATTTCCCATAATGTTAGCATGTTCTTTTAATGTATATGTTAATATGATTAGTTAAAGTGGCTACGAGGAACTTTCATCTTGTGTTGATTTTAGCGGCCTCATGTGGACAAAATACAGCTGTTGCATAGCAACTAGGTAATGTATCTATTTGTGGCTATGTAAGATAAATAATGGTGATATGACGCTGGTGAAGCAAAGTAAACTTTGTTTTAGTAGTGTTCATACACCTAAGTTACATGTATTTGTTTGTATGTGGCAGGTGAAAACTGACTGAATATGGCCACTGGTGAACAAGAAAGTTTTTACCCAATACCAAAGCGCCCACGGGTGGAGTGCATTATCCACTGTTCTGATGATACAGATAAGCTGGTTTCACTACAAAGTGTCGACTCATGGAGAACTCTGCTCAGGGCAGCTCAGATACGAAATCATGCACCAGTTTTGAAACTGGCAAAAGACATTCCTGAGGGACAGATTCCAGCAATCTACTACCACAGAAAGTGTCGCAGTATCTTCACTATGAAGCAAATTCTTGATGGCCTCCTTGCAAAAGAAAAGAAAAGTTGTGTCTCTGCTGAAGAGAAACAATCTAAGAGAGTAGCTCGACATGCTCCAAGTACATCTAGGACTTATGATGCAGAGTGCATATGTTGTCAGAAAAACAGCAAATATTCCAAGAGACAGAATACGAGAGAAGTACTGGTGCAGTGTCGAGAACTGCGAGCTGATGCAAAGATCAGGAGTGCAGCCACAAAGAAAAGGGGGAGCAGAATCCTTGCCATTGTGAGTAGAGACCTTGTAGCAGCTGAAGGGCACTACCACAGGTCATGCTATAGACTTTACACCAAAGAAGAGGTTTCCAAAGGAGAGGTTGCCAGCAATGAAGATGATGATGCTGCAGCCCAGTATGAAGCTGCTGTGAATAAGGCATACAATGAGCTGTTCCTCTTCATCAGGATGGAGCTTTTTGGCAATCCTCAAGTGATGACAATGACTGATCTCTCTTCTAGACTGGTAGCTTCAATGAACTCCCAAGGCATTGCCCAAGTCAAGGAATCAACCAAGAAGCACATAAGGCGAAACCTGGAGAGTGAGTTTGCTGGAGCCTTGCAGATATTCCCTGATGAGAAAGGAAAATTCCTCCTCTATCCCGATAACTTGTCCATGAGGGAACTTGCCAAAGAAAATCAGTCTCTCAAAAGGGAGCTGCAGACCCTGAAAAGTGTCAGTGCACAAGGTGTTATAGCCAAAGCAGCCATCAAATTGAGAGCAGACATTAAAAGTCAAGATGTTCCTCAAACCTGGCCGCCTGAAGTCAAACCAGAAGCAGAATCTCCTACCATTCCAGAGTCGCTCATTATCTTCCTGTACTCTCTACTCACAGGCTCAAATGATCCTGATCATGCATCCCAGAGAGTGCAGTGCCTTCTGCAGTCATTTGGCCATGACATAGTATATGCAGTGACATGTGGAAATACCAAGCCTTCCAAGCACATTGTTCTGCCATTCAGTGTCAAATCGTTGACAGGAAATGTAGAGTTGATAAACATCCTCAACCGACTTGGTCACAGTGTGTCCTATTCACAGATGGAAGAGATCAACACTGCCCTGTGTCTCCAGAAACTCTCATCATCAGGGAGTGGCATTGCCCTTCCAGCTAACATCCATCCTGGCATATTCACAACTTTAGCCTGGGACAATATCGACCGTCTTGAAGAAACTGTCAGTGGTGAGGGAACATCTCACAGAGTCAATGGGATTGCTGTGCAAGCAAAGCCAGTCAACCCACTTCCTGTCCAACCCATGCCCACTGTTCCCAAAACAAAGAAGAGAAGCATTGATGGACCCCCACCAATTTTACCAACTTACAATGCTAGACAACGGGTAGGGCCACCACAAAGCAAAAAGTCAGATGCTGATACTGCAGCCAATACTAAGCTTGCCAGAGAGAAAAACCTTCTTTGGGTCCTAGCACGCATGTCACAACAAGAAGAACAGTCAGTCAGCAGCTGGACAGGCTTCAACATCCTGACTCGAGGAGAGATGACGGTCATCCCCGACAATATAGGCTATCTGCCTACCATCAATGCTCCAGCGACACAAATGTCTACTGTCAACGAGGTGCTTAACCAGTCACTGAGCATCATGCAGTGCTTAGGCCTGAGGAAGATTGTCTGTGTCTTTGACCAAGCCCTGTATGCGAAGGCTGTCGAGATCACATGGAAACACCATGACAAGTTCCATGATATCATCGTTAGGCTTGGGGTATTCCACACCATCTGCACACTGCTGGCAATAATAGGAAAGTGTTTCCAAGATGCTGGACTCAAAGACCTCTGCATTGAGTCTGGCATGATTGCAGAAGGCTCAATTGCTGGTGTTATGGATGGCCGCAAGTACAACAGGGCAGTGCGACTACACAAGCTCCTGTATGAGGCTCTCATGCGACTGACCTTGAATGGTTTCCTGTCCTGGTTGGAAGAAACTCACAGGAATGACATGGTTCACCTGAATGAGACACTGAAGACCATTGACAGCCTTGGGAAAGAAGTCTCACAACATGCTTTGAAGGAGGTCCTCGAGAACAGCTCTTGTACACGCATCATGGATCTATTTGAAGTCTACCGTGAGTTCCTTAGAGGTGGAAACGGCAGCCTCTCGAACTTCTGGATGTCCTATTTGGACATGGTTGAAATCTTGTTGGGGCTCATCCGAGCATCCAGAGAGGGAGACTGGATGCTACACTTGGCTAGCATTCGAGCAATGATCCCATGGTGCTTTGCTTATGACAGGATGAATTATGCATGCTACCTCCCCTACTACTACGCCCAGATGTCTGAGCTGCCCATCACACACCCAGATGTGTACACAGAATTCATGGAAGGAGGCTTCTCAGTCCAACTGGGCTCCACCAATCCCTTTGGCCGAATCCCTGTTGACCAAGCTATTGAAGAAACGGTGAACAAAGACACCCAAACAGCTGGAGGGACAAAGGGATTCAGCTTGAAGCCAGGAGCTGTGACCAAATATTATCTCACAGCTGAGTATAGAAGCATGTACCTCAGACAGCTGAGAGACCTGACAGGTCAAGGCAGGTGCAAATGGTCTCATCCAGATCTACAGAGTCCAAGGATCAAGAGAGATGAAGCAGATGCCCAGTCTCTCATGGACCTTATGGAGAATAACTGGCTCAATCCTATGTCCCCTGATGAGATTGATTTGGTTAGCCTCTCCACTGGCAACATGGCTCCACCTGATGTGACCATAGATCTCTTGAGAGCTCTTGAGAAAGGAGAAGAGGCCTACCAAGCATTCCAGCAAACAAGGTTAGATGCAGACCCACCACCTGTGAAATTTCACGACAAGATGACCAAGCAAAGTCTGAAAACATTCTCCAATGTCAGCACAAAACAAGCTCATGGAAAGAAAGCACAGGATGTGGTTCTGAAGGCAGATAGATACCTTTTCAGTCACATGATCCTGGTGGCTGAAAGCAGGAAGGTGAATCTGAAGGATGTCCTTGCCTACCCATTGGGCCCACTACCATGGGCACTGGCAAATGCTGATGGGTCCTTACGAAAAACAAACAAGGCTGCACTTGCCAGAGAGCTTGAAAAGAATGTATCTCCTGCAGAAGACATCCCAATCCCATCTACTTCCATCATTGATGGGATGAGCCTGGTCCAAAAAATGAATGGCAACAACAAAACCTTTGCACAGGTGGCAGAGTCAGCCTTGACCCAGGTCCTCCATGAGGGAGCACAGAGTGGGAGGATTGATGTTGTTTTTGATGTCTATCACCAGACTTCGATCAAAGATGCTGAACGACTGAACCGGGGTGGAGACATCACTCTCCAGTACAAGAATCTTGCAGGGGGACACCACGTCCAGCAGTGGAGAACATTTCTGTGCAGTTCCTCCAACAAGACCAGTCTCATCAAGTTTCTGGTGGAAGAGTGGAAACTCCCACGATACAGAGCTATGCTGCATGGCAAGGTGTTGTACATGACCTGTGAGGAAACCTGCTACAAGTTGACAGAAGATGGGTGTGAGGAAGCAGCAGAACTGCACTCCACACATGAAGAAGCTGACACCCGTCTGCTCCTGCATGCATTGCATGCAGCAAATGCGGGCTCAAAGTCAGTTATCATCACAGCTGAGGACACTGATGTCATGGTGCTTTGTCTTGGCTTCCAGAAGGACATCACCTGTCCCATCTACCAGAAGTGTGGGACTCAGAACCGCACACGGTTTGTCGACATCACCAAACTGGCAAGTTCACTTGGAGACAGCATCTGTGACAGCCTAATTGGCTTACATGCCTTCACAGGCTGCGACACTGTCAGTGCATTCGCTGGTCGAGGGAAGCTGAATGCCCTGAAGATAGTGAGAAAGCACACTTCCTGCCAAGAGACTTTTAGTCAACTGGGACAGACATGGAATGTGAGTGATGAGCTGTTCCAGAAAATTGAGCAGTTCACCTGTCGGATGTATGTTGCTAATAGCAGCACTGCTGAGGTGAACAAACTGCGTTACCAGCTCTTCTGCACCAAAAGGGGAGAGGTTGAGTCCAGCCAGCTGCCACCATGTAGAGACTGTCTCTTTATGCATGTTCAACGAGCCAACTATCAGGCAGCAATATGGAAGTGCTGTCTGCAGGCTAACCCTGTGGTGCCAAGCCCTACTGAGTATGGATGGACAGACGATGAAGGCAAGCTGGCCGTTTACTGGATGCGCTCCCCACCTGCACCAGATGTGGTCTTGGAAATGCTAACATACAAGTGTGTGCATTCATGCAAAATGCCAAGCTGCATGTGCCTGTCAAATGGACTTCCATGCACAGACATGTGCAGGTTACAGACCTGCAGTAACCAAAAACAGCAGGATGGTCCAGAACTGGACTTTGAACTTGGGGAGTCAGAT
The DNA here is from genome assembly GCF_029633865.1 of Lampris incognitus. Classification (NCBI taxonomy): domain Eukaryota; kingdom Metazoa; phylum Chordata; class Actinopteri; order Lampriformes; family Lampridae; genus Lampris; species Lampris incognitus. The sequence goes on along the minus strand of NC_079211.1, from coordinate 30,831,085 downwards.
GATGAGAGAAACGAGCAGTTTGATGAATGACAGTGTGATGATTCTGATGGTATTACTGTGGTAGTAGTCTATTGATGCACAGGATGTTGATTCTGGACTTGGTTACCCAGAGCTTGATAACAATAATGTAACCATATTCACATATACCCATTACCCTACCCATTACCATTACATATACCCACTAATGATATGGGATTACATGTATCATTGACTAAGTATATGTAAATGTCAATGTTGTTTAAAATATTAAAATAGTTCATTACCTCACTATGGTATTCCTTTTTATCATGTATTTTGATTGTGTATTTAAACAAATGTATAGAGACCAGTTTGTGACCTAACTGGCTTTGGTCTAGTTCTCATTTAAGGCTCACAATCACCTCACACAATGAAATAGTATGGGTATATTATACATTTCCTGAATCTTTACAGTCCTGTGAGTATTCCAGTTTTTGTGTTTTGTGTCCCTGATATTCCTAGATGCCACAAGGCTAAAAGAAAGTATATAGTTTAGGCGAACATTGCAGAAAGATGTGTGTTATTGACGGGTTGAAGAGCTCAAGTGACCTCTATATTTGTGAGAAATATCCACAACAGGGCTTGAATGAAAGCTAAGAAGGTCCCCTTTAAAATGATACCAAAGACAATATTATAGAACATTGAAAAATGTCCTGACCATGAGGCTAAACCAGGATATGCACCAGCGTCTAAAATGCAATTTAGTTTAGCGGGTGGTTAACTTCATGAGCTGATAACTGTGATACAGCTGCCACTCAGGAATGGTTATCATACCAAAATATCATCTACAGACATGGATCCTTTCAAAAATTATAAGTAAGTTTTGCCACCTTGAGTGTACCGAAATATCGTCTGGCCCATGGACTAAAGGGGGCGGGACTTTGCGGGAGGTCAATTACACCTAGTTACAAATCAGATGCTTTCTTCTGTGTCTACAGCTGCTGGCCAGTTCGATCCTGCTATTTAGATTTGCCAAGTGGGGTTTGCAAATAATAAAGTATTTTTCCATGAGGCACAAACGGACTTATATATATATATAAAATCCAGTGATTCAAGTAAAGTTTTGCTCCTTATTTGTTGAGCACTATTTTTTTTTTTTTTGGTGGCTATGTCGGATATGTGTTTTTGAAGTTTTTGTAGTTTTTTGTAGTTTGGATATATGTGTTCTTGTAGTTTGGATATGTTTTTCTCTTTGTGTTACACTGCTGTGGGCTGAGGGAGATTATATTTCGTTTCATTTCATGTGCGCAAGTGAATGGAATTAAACGGCAAATAAATATTCCTGATTCCTGATCATCATCATCATCGTATAAAATCAAAAAACAACCCCCTCCCACACACACACACACAGGCACACCATCATCATCATCATCGGTGGTCACTCAGGGTCGAGTATGTCTATCCTTCCTCTGGGTCCCTCTTGGTCCTCAGGTGGGTATAGAGGCTGATCCTGGAGCCGCATAATGGGAGGACGCCTGTGCATGACAGCTTTTTTTGGGGGGGGGGTTCCCCGGGGGGGTGAGGTTCCCCCCTTTTTCTCCCCGATTGTATTTGGCCAATTACCCCACTCTTCCGAGCCGTCCGGGTCACTGCTCCACCCCCTCTGCCGATCCGGGGAGGGCTGCAGACATATCTCCTCCGATACATGTGGAGTCGCCAGCCGCTTTGTTTCACCTGACAGTGAGGAGTTGCGCCAGAAGGATGTAGCACATGGGAGGATCACGCTATTCCCCCCAGTTCCCCCTCCCCCCGAACAGGCACCCCGACCGACCAGAGGAGGCGCTAGTGGAGCGACTAGGACACATACCCACATCTGGCTTCCCACCCTCAGACACGGCCAGTTGTGTCTGTAGGGACAGCCGACCAAGCCACAGGTAACACGGGGATTCGAACTGACGATCCCCGTGTTGGTAGGCAACAGAATAGACTGCTATGCCTGGATGCCCCATGACAGCTTTTTACATGGAGTGGTTGTTGCGCCTGCAGCCACCACACAGTCTTTGGCAGGGGGTGTCCAGAGTTCAATGGCATGGAGAGCCAAGACGATTGGGGACCACCCTTTATTGCAGCCTTCATCCGGCTTCACTGCCATTGTGACCTGGAGACATCTTCTGCCAGTTCTGCCGTTGAGGTCTTTTTGGATCGTGCTTTGTCTGGAACCTCCCCCTTGACCTATCCGCCTTGGATGATCCTACCAGGAACGTAGCTCTGGACAGCATAACTCTTGGAATCATTGGTACACGCAAGCTTCTCCACCACGGCAAGGTGGTGATCCAGGAGACACACACACACACACATATAAAAAAGCTCCTACAGCGAAAGCTGATCAGAGACTCATGATTGACAATAATGAATTTATCAACGCAGACTGTGGGCTCTGCTCACCCAGGGAGGCGTCGTCCACACAGGGCGTCACTGGTGTCTGAACATGCTACTCTCTTCAGGTGGTTAAGCACATTGCACTGGGAGCAGCACATACAGGGTGCTGCCACCATCTCCGAGCTGAACCGCCCCTCGGCACACGCCATACAAAACCCCTCACCACCATCCCCAAAGCCATAGTCCTGAGAGAGAGGCATATATGGACAGTCAAAACACCGGAGATGGGTGGATAGAAACAAACAAACAAACAAACAAAAAGGCAGAGAAAACAAGCGCAGCTGTAATGCTGCTTCCTGTCATATGTGTTACCTCAGACAGCTTTCTCCCAGTCCACATACTGGGCACTCAACACAGGTACCATTAGGGTGTGAGAACTAAGTTTGATCCCAGATGGGCTCAGAGAGCACCAGCACACCCCAAGCCTGTTGAAATGAATATCCAAGATGACACACATGTTGACACGGGGGGGGGGGGGGGGGTGAAGGAAACAGGCAATCTGTTTGCATGCTGTGAGGAAACAACACCACAAAACCTGTCAATAGACACCTACCATAAACAGAGTAGGATCGAGACAAATCCCCATTGGAATACTCCCCTTGGGTCTATGGAGCATGAAAGACAGGATATTGCCTCCCTTCATTGGCTTCCTATCCATGTTAGATCAGAATACAAGGTGCTTCTGCTGACATATAAAATCCTAAATGGGCTTGCCCCATCTTACCTGTCTGATCTCCCTAAACCTTACATGCCATCTTGAGCTCTTCGTTCTCAAAATACAGGGCTCCTGTGTGTACCCAAAGTTAAAAAGCAGTCAGCTGGTGGCAGGGCCTTTTCCTATCGGCTCCATTGTTGTGGAATAACCTGCCTGCTGCCATCAGACAATCAGAGTCTGTTGAGTCCTTTAAATCCAAACTTAAAACTCATTTTTTGCCTTAGCTTACAATTAGTTGCCTTTAAGTTGAGTGCTTCACAACCTGTACTGCGTGGCGGGTTGGTTTTCTGTCTCAATGAATTTACCAACCACTGTTCTGCCGACGAGATTATCGAGTATAGATTACAGAGTATAGATTATGACTAGTTGATGACTTAATTGATTATGACTAATGACTATTGCAAACTTCTCTTCTCTAACATGTATTTTCTCTCTCTCTGAATGATGTCTTCTCCTTTCTCTTTTTCTGTGTTTGAATGGTGTCATGTGAGTCTCTCTTCCATGCACGTGCAGTCGGTTCTCCTCCCAGGTCTCTGTGGTGATGGTGGTCGCCATTTGTATGCTGCCTGCCCTTCCTCTCCTCACATAAGTTTTTTTTTATTTTAACTGATGATGCTGGTCGCGTGGCTTGGGTCCTGGACTGCTCCGTTGGCATGTGGACACTGCTTGGCATCCTGTGCATCATGTTCTTCATAAATGTTATGTCCATTATAATTCTGTTATCCTCTTTCAATGTTGTACTACGTAAATTGTGTGAACACAACATCCATTGCATGCTGTCCGTCTTGGGAGAGAGAGCCCTCCTCTGTTGCTCTCTGAGGTTTCTTCCTATTTTTTCTCCCTGTTAAAGGTTTTTTTTTTTTAGGGAGTTGTTCCTTATCCGATGAGAGAGTCTAAGGACAGGATGTTGTGTTGCTGTTAAGCCCACTGAGGCAAATTTGTAATTTGTGATATTGGGCTTTACAAATAAAATTGATTTGATTTGATTTTGATTTGATATCAGGATACATCACTGGGTGACGGAGAGATGAAGAATTGTGACACCGAGGAGATGTTTATCTCCTCTGAATTCAAACTACCCCTTAGAGCTTAAAGTTAGAGTTGCCTCATGTGACTAAATAGGTCACATGAGGCAATTCTAAATTTAAGAATTTATATCTTTTTTGCTCTGATTATACAGATGAAATGAAGGCTCAAAATCTTTTTACTAATAATGTCCAGAAGGTAAATGTGTACATAAATAGAAAACAGTCAGATTTTACCAGTTTAATTCCAGCCTGTTGTTTACTTGTGTGCCAAGTTTCTCTCCAAAATGAGTATGCAGCATATCTCCCATATACTAGCATTCAGCTTGCGGTGCCCCTGCATGGTAAAATGGATTGTCTTCCACTACAAGACCCCTCTCCCGATCCAACAACAACAGGCAAAGGTGTGGGGCCTGATTCATGATTCATGGGATCCCCCCCCCAATTGCTGCATCACCTGTCTTCCGGTGACGCAGAAGAGGTTCCCTACCTAACCTTAAGTGGATCATCTACATCATACCTGGCCTTCTCACATTACCTCTGGAGAACCCACTTGGTTTGGCTCTGGCAGGGGCAAAGCAGTAGGTAAGGTATTAAGATGTATGAATGAACCCTTTGTTACCACTTTCCAACAGAGTGACTTTGTGTTTTGTGTGTGTGTGTGTGTGTGTGTGTGTGTGTGTGTGTGTGTGTGTGTGTGTGTGTGTGTGTGTGTGTGTGTGTGTGTAATGAGATAGGAATCATCTGTTCAGACTGAATTTGTGTCACCCCAGGCCTAACAATACGTCCACGAGTTGCAATGGACTGTATGACCACTAAGCTGCAGTGCAAAGCAACAAAACTCTGTGTCTCATAGCTGGATATTCAGGCTGAATTACGTACTTTGGACACATCAGTTGTGTGAAAGGGTACTGACTGAGTGATCAGTGAAGTGAAGAGTTCAGCTGTAAAGAGCTGATAGCTATGCAGGCTCAGAGACACAGGAAAGCCAATTAGATTTGTTTGAGTTGCTAACAGCAAAGGGCTGCTGTGGATAACAAAACTAATGAAGAGTACAATATTGACTGAAGAAAATTTACGACTCTGCCATGACATGAAGAACGCACACATTCACTTGCATGCACGCATGCACACACACACATGTGCGCACACACACACACACAGCATACGCACTGTCACTGTCATAAAACACATAAACCTCCTGTTTTAAACTCAAACAGTGCATGTTTACCTTAAATAAAAGCCATCAGCAATAGCCATATCTGTAAAAAGTGGCATCCTACCAACCAAAACTCATTCATGAACCTTTTATTTTCATCTGTATACCTAAATATGTTTTCACTGCTTCTAAAAACAATGAGTGCTCTGCATCTATACCAGAGCTGTTAGCAACATCCTTCTCCATTTGAAGTGAATGAAAATAAAATCAAAAGCGTAACTCTATAACATCACTGAAAATACAAATCTTATCCGGAGACAAAGAGTTTCAGAAATGTCACAGCGGAATTAAATCTGTGTGTATCTCTGTCCAAACAAGGGTGAACATGTCACGACTGTCACGAGCAGCAGAATATTTCTTAATATCCCCCAACTCCTCTGCTGGACCTTTGGCCTCGTTCCTACAGGGTGAGATTATCAAACAAAGAAACTGTCACCTGACATATGGCACACCAAAGCCACATGTGCTCATATAAAATAGGAATTGAGAACAATAGGTTAACTTTTTACTTCACTTTTTTTAACGACTTCTCAAAAAGGTCTCATGGCTGAGTTTGTGGGTTAAGCAGTTTGGGTTATGTTAATTTTTATTGCCAGTGATTAATGAATAACTCGGGGTGCAGCAGTGACAGGGCGTGGAGGTCTGCCTGTTTGGACAAAAAGCTTATCGCAGTCAGGACGCTCCTGGCTCAGTCATCTTCTCATGAATACCTTAACCTGGAGATTTGAGCGGTGTACTGGGAATGACAGGTAATTTTATTTATTTATTTATTTATTTGTTTATTTTTGCTGTAGCATTAGAACTTGCACTTTTGAACGATATCTTCAAAGTGACTGCAGATGAAACCTTGCTCAACTTCATTATTCCTATTTAGATGATGACCACTGAGCAGTGACAGGTTTACTTTTCTGCTTATTCGGCTTGCCATGGACTCACAGAGAAGCTCATCTTCCATGTTTATCTTCCTTTGTATTCAGATCTCCGTCTGTCTTCTGGGTTCAAGTATGGTTGAACAACAAGTCATTTTTAAAGCACTTGGTTTTACATGAAATAGTAAAAAAAACAAAAACATAACTGCAATGGTGTAAAATATTGTAATAACAATTAGCAATCAACCAATAGAATCAATTTGAAAATAAGCAGAGAATCTAATCTATTGTATCAATGTCAACAATGTAATTTTGGTCAAATAAGTTGTAATTATCATCGGGTCTTGATCAATATGTGGCCAATGATGTGCTTTTTTTTCCAAAGCAGTTTCTTGCAGCTCCAGCCTTTGGGGTAAAAAGGTTAAGTTCAATGGCAGGCAGTGTTTGTGGCAGCTGGATCCAAGAGTTGTAGTTCCAGGACTGGAGGAACTGACTGTCTGTGTGCTCGTACGCCGTGATCACCCTACAAAATGGACAGCCTTTGTGTACAAAGCTCCCGGTGAAAAACACATTGAGCTTGGACTGGGTGGAAGAGGTGACCAATTGGATGCAACGCTGTTTGGTAAAAAGTGGATCTTGCAAAAAGGGCTGCCTGTAAATGAATGGCACTCCATTTGCTTTACCTGGTCCAGTCTGGCCCAGAGGGTCCGGCTCTACATCAACGGCACCAATCACCTCGAGCGCCCCATAAATTGCACCCTGCCTTGTCGACTAGCCCAAAATGGCACCCTTACTCTGGGGCTGCCTCATTATATAGATGTGAATGGTCATCTGCAAACAGAGGATGGGAAGACTCTCTTTGGGGATATTGGCATGTTCAGGATGTGGGCCAGAGAGTGGAGAGATGAGGAGCTGAGTCAACAGGGCTGTGCAGACGGAGATGTACTGAGCTGGGACCTTCGACACTGGAAATACAACTGCGACCCCCAACCGGACAGCAACCTTCGCTGTGGTGAATGTTTCTTCTCAATATTGTATGTCATTATCTTCCAAATTAGTTAGTTGGTTAGTTAGTTAGTTAGTTAGTTAGTTAGTTAGTTAGTTAAATTAGTTGGTTAGTTAACCACTTTGAAATTTGAATTTGAACTAGCTACTTGAAGTCTACTTTTAGCTTCTTCTTGCGTGGTTATAGCTGGATGGATGGATGGAAGGATGGGTTATCTTCCACATGCCGCTGCCATTCTGTTAGATTCTACAGTAAACTTACTCTGCTTTAGATGAAAGGCTTTTACGTATTATGCAATTTGTCCTTTCTAGTTACCTCCAGCATTTCCTCACCTATCGGCAGTATGTAGCAAGGCAGGTGAGAGTTGAGGGAGTGGACAGATAACATTCTGTACCTTTTGTTAAACACAGTTTAAGGGCAAAATAACACTGACAGACATTGGCATGTTGCAGCAAGCCTAGAGAAGTAAGGAATCATTGGGTCTAACAATAATTTCAGATGTCGAGGAATACTGCAAATGATGCCCCCATCCCATTTTATCGAATTGCTGTATCTGACACATGTAATTTTTTTCTGTTATTGTTTCTTTTTTTCAGCCTGGTCGAGCTACAAAATCAAAATGCAGGTGTTCCTTATACACTCTAATGAAACTGTAAATCCCATTGTCTCGCGGGAGAATATCATCAGCAGTTGGGTACGAGGAGTGCGATTTAAAAAAAAATATATTTGATATAATACTAACAATATAACAATCTAGACACCATGGATTTTAAGCAAGCACCACTACGTTTGAAAATAAGCTGCTTGATTTTTGTTTTTGTTTTTTTCATTTCTTGTCAGATGGAGAGCATTTTCTCTCCAAACGTTTCCGTGCATCACATCACCGTGTCACCTCCAAGGTAACTAAACATAAATTTAATTGGTGAAAGGCAGCACCTGTGTGGTTTCTAAGACAGTTGCTGAGCACTATCTCTTTACATATGCATATGTGCATGCATGTGTGCTTCTACTAATTTGTAAGAAAGTTTGTCCTGGAAATCAGCTGTCAGCCCTGTTTAACTAATTGCTACGTGACTCATTCCTGTGTTGGGAATTGCTGTATTTACATGGTTTATTGAGAGGAGGACAATCACAAAACATGCTCCCATCTCTAATCATTGTTATCTGTGTGTTCCCATACAGCGAGGCTTACCATGTGGGTAATGAACCCGTTGCTCCACACATAGAGCAAGATAAGGTACACTATCATTGAAAGCCTCAGTTTGATTTTCCATAGAAACAGGCTGCTATATCTTCAGAGACATGCCATAAGCTGATAGGGGAACTAGTGAAGGTCTTTTGAGATAAAGACCAAGGTAGTTTTCTGGGGAAATGTACACCTCGCCTCTTCAGGACAGAGGCGAGGTGAGTTCACCTGGAATTCAAATTGACTGGGTTTATGATAAACACAGATATGAAAAAGACAAAAAGAAAAGGTATATAAATCTGTGATACACATCTGAAAATTGTTGCTTCCAGGATTCAAGAGGATTACTGAAATCCACCTTTGATATGGGGTAAGATCCTAGCATTGGTATTCTTTAGGCAAATCATATATCAAATCAATCACTGTAAAGGAATCAAAGGATTTCAACATCAGTGCCGTAAAGCTCATTGTTAATAGTTTCAACCAGGGGTGCACGTTCCACTTTCCCATTGGCCTGTGGCTGTTAGTACTATCCAGTCTGGGCTAGGGCTCTTTATAGGTAGAATTTGACTGGTAACAGGGCGTCCAGGTAGCGTAGCAGTCTATTCTGTTGCCTACCAACACGGGGCTCGTCAGTTTAAATCTCCGTGTTGCCTTGGCTTAGTCGGACGTCCCTACAGACACAATTGGCCGTGTCTGCGGGTGGGAAGCTGGATGTGGGTATGTGTCCTGGTCACTGCACTAGCGCCTCCTCTGGTCGGCTGGGGCACCTGTTCGGGGGGGGGGATAGCATGATCCTCCTACGTGCTACATCCCCCTGGCTGAACTCCTCGCTGTCAGGTGAAAAGGCGACTCCACATGAATCGGAGGACGCATGTGATAGACTGCAGCCCTCCCCGGATCAGCAGAAGGGGTGGAGCAATGACCGGGACGACTTGGAAGAGTGGGGTAATTGGCCGGATGCAACTGGGGAGAAAATGGGAGAATCCCCCCCCCCCGCCCCCAAAAAAAATTTTGACTGGGGACTGTTGGAAAAAGTATTGAGATTTTGGCTAAATTGTTTCCCTGGAATATGGGCCAAAATCTTCAATATGTGCCTTATAATACATAGTGTGCAAATGTGATCAGTGTGCTTAAACTCGCATGAGACCCATTTCCTCGTTTTGCTGTGGTGTGTCCAAAGGTTCAGCTGTGAAGTCTATGTGAATGTAAACCCAGCAACTGCAGTTGAATTTGTTCAGACTTATATCTCTGAGCAGCTGGGGCCAACTTTCTCCTGCAACTTCTTCAGTCTGACTGCAGACAATAACAGCCTCATCATACAGCCTGTGGGTGGGTATTTACAAAATACACGCACGCACACACACACACACACACACACACACACACACACACACACACACACACACACACACACACACACACACACACACACACACACACACACACACACACAGAGCAAATATCTGTTGTGGGCCTGTTACGCAGCAGTGACAATGTATGCTGCCTTGAGATAACCCTTTCACTTTATGGCACATATTATTCCTATTCTTCTGTCACACGCATATGCTTCAAGTGCATTCTTTGCAGTGAAATACTGTCTGGGTTTAAAGCTCAATAGCACTTCTGATGAATGTCATTCTTGTCTTAAAATAGACACGTTTAAATTACATGACAATGAACTTTACTTTCATGCATGACTAAAACATTGTATTTTCAATCAATTTTAAATGTAATACATTCAGAGCCCATTCAAAATTTTAAGGCAGCGTGTAGTTGTTAATATTACTGTTGCATGCAGTGATTCAATTTATTATGCACTTTTATTGTTAACTACCGACCGGATGAATTTGAATCAAGCTGGGTAATGATGGCAGGCTGAAGGTATCTGAAGGTATAGCTGATGAATTCTTGTTGTCCTTTAGGGTCTTTTCCATCACCAACTAAACAACCTCCCACAGTCACTATTGGTGCAACTATATCAGGTTAGCGTGCTGGGTGGACTAAAGATTCATTCATAATCACCGTTTTGCAATGCTAGAAATGTGCAACTAATGGCACAACCTGTCAAAGTTTTCATCCCTTTGTTGTTGTTTTTTTTTCTCCATTGAATTTACAGGAACATATTCAACTCATAGCTTGCCTGTCAATCAAAATAATGCGTCAACAACCAAGAAGCCTCTAGATGTCAACGACACTGCTGGTAAGTCCACATGACCACACATACATACATATATGACTGAGCTGCTAACCCGCTTTGTTCTTTTATTAGTGATGGGTGATATGAGCAGTTTACTTGGGATCTCTGTTTGTGAATTTACTAGTGTACCACACAGCATTAGTTTTCGTCAATTCTCCTTAATATACCTTTCTCCCCCCACCCAGCTGTCTCACCTGACACATTCTTCAGAATCAATCTACTCTTAAACATGACTAGCACCCCGAGAGAGCCCCGGGACATCATTGAGAGATGGGTAAGAGACTCTATGATATAAAGACTGTCACCTGAATACACTCTTTTGTAACTAATATCGTTTTCTATTACTTGTGGGCAAAAGCTGATTGAGACCCTGGAGGTAAATAACACCATAGCTGTATTAAATCTAAGGATGATCAACAATGATAGCAGGTGGGTTCCCATGTCATTCGTTTCCTCAGGCATGACTAGCATTGTGACAATTATTATCACTCTTGCATAAAAGCACTTTATGGTTTTGAACTGATCTGACGATTTTTGCAGGAACATGGAGCCATTTAACAGACTGATGGTGAGTGAGCATGTCATTTTGACCTGGACTTAAATCAGGTCAGCAAAGACATCATTTAGAGTCTAGTTAGTTCTCATGCTCACTGTAAGTAAAGTCAAGTTTTAAGATCTGACTCAATTTCAACTATTAATGTAATCAATCTTAATCACTGCATGATTTAGGGTACAGCTAGCATGTTTTATGTTTAAATGACAAATGAGCTAGCTGATATTTCTACTATAACCTCTCTCCTAGATCTCCCGCAGGCAATACAAAGAGTAGGTAACTATGAATAAGACCACAGCAGTCATGCAAAAGGTTGTCCATGACATTATAATTTAGCACAATGAGATTGTTTGGGTTGATTAGAAGCATAGAGGTTGCTAGATTTAGTTATTATGGCTTCAATCCAGTATTTCCTCAACAGGTATGAGTGCACCTTCCATGCTCAGGTGTTTGACTCATGGAATGACAACAAAATTGAGAAGCTCATACATGAAATCTTGACCTCAGGATATGAAAATGGCACAGCCGTCATTCAAACTATATGCATAGCGATCAAGTGTATTGGTAAGACTGACTTCCTAACTCAGATAATGGTGTATCAAATTGTTGAAACAGTGGTCTGGCTCCTGCATATGTGATGACATGTGCCTTGTTTTCCAGCGCCTGACAACTGTCCAGAAGACACAACGCAGACAATCTATGGACCATTCACATGGCCTGAATCATTTCCTCAGACAACTCAGTCGATGAGGTGCAAAGACTCGTCAACTGATTCATCTTCATCAGGGAGGGCATACAGGTTTTGGTGAGATACCCACTTCCATTTACCCAGTGGCTGTTTTTAGTGGGTTTTTTTTCATATATGTATACATTGTTTGACTCAAAATATTTGGGAATTCCTAAATATAATCAAGTCAATGTGTTGTGTTGCACACAGTGTTTTACTGTCAAATATGATGTAATAATTACAATATGAATAGTTATTCATAAGCTACAGCGTTTCTGGATTTATAATACAATGATATACTCAGTAGTCACTTTGTAAACAAAATGGAAAATGGAAAAATGGTAGGAGTAGGTGGGCAGAAGGGGATCTTTAAAAAAAAAAAACAACAACTCAAATTATCTTTTAAACTGTAGCCATAGGCCTACATATTCTTAACTATGAACGATTTTCTTCATAGTGATCTATGACACGGGGATTGTCGGTTTAAATCCCCGTGTTACCTCCGGCTTGGTCGGACGTCCCTACAGACACAATTGGCCGTGTCTGCGGGGGGGAAGCCGAATGTGGGTATGTGTCCTGGTCGCTGTACTACCGCCTCCTCTGGTCGGTCGGGGCACCGGTTTGGGGGGGACTGGGGGGAATAGCGTGATCCTCCCATGCGCTACATCCCCCAGGTGAAACTCCTGACTGTCAGGTTTGAAAAGAAGTGTCTGGCAACTCCACATGTATTGGAGGAGGCATGTGGTAGTCTGCAGCCCTCCCCGGATAAGCAGAGGGGTTGGAGCAGTGACCAAGATGGCTCAGAAGAGTGGGGTAATTGGCCAGATACAACTGGGGAGAAAAGTGGGGAAAAAAAAGTTTTTTGTACACCAAGTGACTATTTGAGAGCTCAAAAAAAAGTCCCCAGTCCTTTAGTTTAGTATTGTGATAAGACTCCTCTTTTGTTCAAAAAAACTTTTTTTTTTCTCAGTAATTATATACACCTTCTACTTTTGACTCCATGAAGAAGTCATTTTATTACAATATTAATTTATTATAATATCCACAGAATATTAAATGCCATACATCTCATGAGATAAATCATATAGCCCCACTAACCCAAAGAGAATTGGGAGGGGGGGTCAGTTGAACAAAGAGTTGATCTTCATCAATTTCTTTTATCTGGCATTTTTATGTATTTCGCATCCCGCTGCACCTCATCTCAAATATACCTGGAAAAACTCTTAATTCTTTTCAACTTCCATGGGACTGAGTCACCTCGAGTCTGGGGAAATACGTAAAGAAACTCCAGGGAATTTTCTTTTCCATCAGTGTATTTACTTGCTCGATACCTGTTCACTGCAATCAGATCCAAGACAATTTGTTAAAGGAGAAACTAGCTCAGCAAGATGAGGAAATTCCCTCAATTACTGCAGTCCTGTTCCAAGCAGTCCTCTGCGCTCTGAGCACACATATCTAATGCTGATGGATCACTGCCAGCCAACCAGCCAGCCACTCGGGAAAAATCAATTTCCTTTAAATGAATTATTTGTGTAATGAAGGGCTCCAATCTCCCTTACATCATGTCTGACCAATTAGATATTAATATCACTCAAGTCACTGTGAATGAGGAATATGGGCAGTCACTTTTATGAAGGTACAGTGAAACATTGTGTTGACATTTATTAGGGCTCCTACGCAATTATCGATTGTAAATGTCAGAGTAGATCAGACTCTTGATCACCTTTTATCTAAAGGCATCAATGACCTTGCTTTCCAAGGAGGGAAGATGGTGCAGGAATGACAAGAGAACATCATCACTGGGGTTTGTTTTTTTTTTTGTGGGGGGGGGGGTCGCGAGATGTGATTTACAATGACAAGCTGATTGCCGAAAATGGTTGGCTACATTGGCCAGACAAGTATATATGAAATTGAGCAAAGAGCGGTTTTATTTTTTTGTTTTGTTTTTTGTAATCTGCGTCTATTATCAAATATTCTCTGTTATTTTTCACCTCAGTAAATTGGACTCTCACACTGACACCACTAGCTGGGCTGATCCTGAGATGGAAGCATGCAAGCCACTTATGAGCATCACAGACCTGAACAAGGTCAACATCACATCTGGTAAGAGACCATCAGTGCTAATAGGAGGCTAAATCACACCTTGCTACACTGTAAATTTGTCAAATTTTTGTAACTGTGTTATAAGGAACTAGTGTTGGAAATCAGCTTTTGATACACCAAATGCACAGCACGTGCACATGCATCCCCCCTGCCCCTCGTGTCTGAATAATGTAGGAAAGGAAAAAAAAAAGACAAATCAACAAACATATTATGCACTAAGACCTCCCAAAGACTGGCATTTGTCTGATAGGTGACATTCAAAAGCAGGTAGCAAACCAAAGTTTGAAAAACACCAGTGTCTTTTGTACCGAAGAGGTAGGCACCAGCACTGAAACACATGGTCAGAGGTCGGTGAGGTTATCCAGTCAACAAAAGAAAATACTTGTGGAGAAGAAGAAAAAAGTTCACTGACAAGAATGAGTGGAAGCAGCAGTTAATTCAGATTCAATTTTACGTGCTTGATAGATTGGGAGGACCAGCTGAGAGGAAGCTAGACCGATATCAATATCATTTATGACAAAGGGATTTCAAGATCTGGAGTCTTTGAGGAAAGCATGAAAGTATCTGTAGAAATAACAGGGAGATTGATAGACTCATGAAGGAAAGGAGGGAGCTTAGGGCACAGGGCAGGAAAGCTTTAGAGAGAGAACGAGAAAGGGAAAGGATATGAGTTTCTGGCAAAACATGAAGAATCAGTCAGCAGCAGTGGGGAGAGCAGAACACCTCAAGAAATATAGAAAGATGACGCGTTTTACAAGAACAGCATTTTACAAGGATCGATATAGATTTGTCTTTAAGCTTCTTTTCATGAAAGAGGTGCGACGGCAATAAATATCCAAGCAGGAGCTGGTAAGGTGCATACAGATGGGGAAAGATGGAGAAAGTTAGGGCCACCCTCAGTCAGTCCTCCTATAACTGGAAAGATAGGCCAATTGGATGGATGTTCGCTTCCCACATGGAATGAAGTGCAAAAGGAGGTAACGCAAAGAACCTCAGCATCCCTACCCCCAATGTAAAACACTACCATGGTTTTTACGATTCACATGGAAGCTTGTGAAGTTAATTTGAAAGACACGGGTTATTTCTAGATCGTGGTATAGGGCAGGAGGAATGTCTATCTTCAATGAGCTAAATTGTATTGCCTTACTGACGTAGGTCGTTTTTGACCTATTAACCTTCTTAATTTAGAGGGAAGGATTTTCATTATTGTGGTAATGCAGAGGCTGTAAGGTTGCTTGGAAAGGAGAAAGTTCATTGAAACAACTGTGAAAAGTGGGCACTCGAGCATGATTTGGAGCTATGTCAGATAGCGAGGACCAAAAAGACTAAGTCTTACATGTGGTGCATGTAATTAGATTCTGCAACAAAGTTGATGTTTCTTTGGCCTTTGATTCCTCTTTTTCTTTTTTTGGGGGGGGGGGGTTCCCCATTTTTCTCCCCAGTTGAACTTGGCCAATTATCCCACTCTTCCGAGCAATCCCGGCCACTGCTCCACCCCCTCTGCCGATTCGGGGAGGGCTGCAGACTACCACAAGCCTCCTCCGATACATGTGGAGTCCCCAGCCCCTTCTTTTCACCTGACAGTGAAGAGTTTCACCAGGGGGATGTAGCGCGTGGGAGGATCACACTATTACCCTCAGTTCCCCCTGCACCCCGACCAACCAGGAGAGGCACTAGTGCAGCGACCAGGACACATACCCACATTCGGCTTCCCACCCACAGATATGGACAATTGTTTCTGTAGGGACGCCCGACCAAGCCGGAGGTAACATGAGGATTTGAACAGGCGATCCCCATGTTGGTAGGCAACGGAATAGACTGCTAAGCCACCCGGATGCCGCCTTTGATTCCTTTTACATTCACTGACCTTCTTTGGCTTCCACGTAAATAGAGCATGAAACAAGGAGCTGTAATGAGTGCTTTTCTTTTCTTTTCTAGGCAATGCAGCTGACATTGTGGGCATGATTCGGGACCTCATAGATGCTCAATTTGGTAGCACTGGGGTTGGCGAGGGGAATCTGAATGCCTCCCAGCTGGAGACAGTGGTGGGAAAGCTGGAGGATATCGTAGATGTCAGCACTGTCACCCCTGCTCTCAGTCAAGATATTGTCAGGATTATTGGGGATATCTTGGTTTCAAAGAGTGACATCTCGCCCGTGGCTAGCAAGTGAGTCGAGAGGGTCAATATAAGAAACTATATCGGTTATTATGATCTGACAGTATGGAGGCTATATCCATGTGAAATGTGCATAATGATGGAAATTTCATATCCTCGAAAATTCCATCTGTCCTCTTTTTGATGTTGTTTTTAATCCCTTGTTGTGGCCAAAAGTGTGTTGAATCTAACAGAAAGAATTGGGAACAAGATGGTTTTCCACGAAGAATCAGCTAGTTTAACTGTCCCCTTGCTGGCCCTCTCCATGGTAAATGTGGATCCCAATAAATTCAGTGGCCTCTCCTTTGGCGTGTCTTCGTTCTCCTCTGACTTTAGCCCCAAGGTGAGGCGCCATGAATACTGTCAGTGGTCACTTTTGGTGATGAGGGATTTGGTCGGTGAATCCAAATGTGAAAAGTGCACTGGCAATCTAAATGAATGCCCAGTGCAATTCTTTCTTGTGTCTCTGATCCAAGCCTGTGGCCGAATTGACTGAACAACTTTTTAACCTTGATCCAAAAGAGGACTGTCTTGATAGATTGGAAAATTAGATTCCATAAATAACTAAAAGGTCAGTCGGTGTATGATTACAGGAAATGGAGTTATTAACTAGGCTGTGTGGCCTCCAGCAGTCTTCACATGTTGAGTTTCAATGAGAAGCACATGACATGAGATACAACTGAGAGGCTAAAGAATTGAATGAATGCAGTTAAAGAGCAGCTAGTTATGACACATCTCTGAACTTTCATTCAAATTTCATTTCTGGATATTTGCTAAAGAGTTTGCTGAAATTGGTATTAATTATGACAGGTTCACTGTAGCTTTTGGTCAATCATCTTGGTTTTTTTTTTGTTTTTTTGTTTTTTTTTGTGTGCAGGTTTTTATCAACCAGAGCTTTGTCAGCAAACCATTCTTTGGCGCAGAGGCAAGTATCTCCCTGCCCTCTGTGCTACATGAGTTCCTCTCCCACGAAGGCAGAAATAGTACTCGACTCCAGTTCCAATTCTGTGGAGAACAAGACCTTTTCAAGGTGTGTACTCTCACATAAACCCTCTCATGGCTCCTGCTGTTTCTCTTCCCTTATTCTTCCTCTTCAGCTAGTACTCCCTTTCCCCCCTTTTTTTCTCCCCAATTGTACCCGACCAATTACCCCACTCTTCTGAGCCATCCTGGTCACTGCTTCACCTCCTCTACTGGTCTGGGGAGGGCTGCAGACTACCACGTCTCCTCCGATACATGTGGAGTCGCCAGCTGCTTCTTTTCACCTGGCAGTAAGGAGTTTTGCCAGGGGAACATAGCCCTTGAGAGGATAACGCTATTCCCCCCAGTTCCCCTTTCTCCCTGAACAGGCGCCCCGACCAACCAGAGGAGGTGCTAGTGCAGTGACCAGGACACATACCCACATCTGCCTTCCCACCCACAGACACGGCCAATTATGTCTGTAGGGACGCCCGACCAAGCCGGCGGTAACACGGGGATTTGAACCGGCAATCCCTGTGTTGATAGGCAATGGAATAGACCACCATGCTACCCAGACACCCCAGCTAGCACTCCTTTGTATATTCCTTCATTTTCCCCTAATGTTTGAGGTAGTGCAAAAACTAAATTTAGATTTTATTGGAGCAAATAACAGTGATTGAATTTTAAATGTGTCTATGTCTACAATAGACAACTTCAAAGGGCAAAAGACGCATTTCGAGTTGATGCATGATGCGAATAGAAGTTAGGTGTCTCAACTAGTTTATGATAATCCATTTGTGTACTGCCAATTCTTGAGATTTGTTTTGTAATTACAACATTGAACCTAACAAGCCTAGCATACACAAAACATGCTTTTGGTTGCTGTTACTGCTTCTAATTCTACTTACTACTGTGACTGTCATGAGTACAACTACCACTACTATCATTTTAACAGGACCCAGGCTTAATCGTAACACCCCAGAGTAATTGGACACTGAATACTTATGTGGTATCTGCCAGCATCAACAACAGTCATGTTCAGAACCTGAAGGAGCAGCTTGTGGTGGTGACACTCAGACACCAAACACCAACAGAGGTGATTAAGAAGGGGCTTACAACTACAGCAGTTTGGTTTTTGAAAGCTTTCAGTTTTACAGTGTCTCTTGTTTGCTCCACAGCCCGATGACAAGGTGCTGTGTGTCTTCTGGGACTTCCAAAGGAATGGTGAGTCCATCTTTGTTTATGGTTGTGTTTTCTATATTTTACAGCTGATTTTCTGGGTTTCAAGGCGAGATAGTTGGGGAATAGTGAGTCACAAAACAATAGTGGTGGATCTGTCTATAAGCGTGGTGGCAGTTATTTTTGATTTGACGTGTGTGTGTGTGTGTGTGTGTGTGTGTGTGTGTGTGTGTGTGTGTGTGTGTGTGTGTGTGTGTGCGCGTGCCTGTATCAGGTGGGCAAGGGGGTTGGAACAGCCATGGATGTAAGATGATGGCTACCTCTGTCAATCAGACCAGCTGTCACTGTGACCACCTCACACACTTTGCTGTGCTTATAGTGAGTATGTTTTCTGGTATGTCTGTCTTTTAAACACAACAGCAAAGAACGCTCTCCAAGTGGATTGACCAGGGAACAGGTGTACAGCAGTCCAATACTGACTGCATGTACATCTTACTTACAGTGAAGAGATTATGGTAGTTATAATGTTCAATAATCCAGCTCCAGCGGATCATAACATTTAGAAAATCTCACTGCAGCAACTTGAACCGTGTGTTTCAGGATGTGTTCCGAACCCCTATCAGTGAAAAAGACAGTCAGATTCTGTCGATAATCTCCTATCTGGGCTGTGGAATATCATCCATCTTCCTGGGCATCACTCTGCTCACCTATATGGCCTTTGAGTAAGTCAACTGGACAGATGCTGGTAATGTTAATGTGATGCCTTGAGCAATTCTTTTTTTTTTTTGGTCACCTTTTTCATTTTGCATTCTTACCCCCTTTCAATTTCCTTCCATTGTGGATCTATTCCACTCTGTCTGTACATCTGTCCTCCCTGTGCTATAGGAAGCTGCGTCAAGACTACCCATCCAAGATCCTCATCAACCTGTCAGCAGCCCTGCTCGGGTTGAACCTGCTTTTCCTCCTGGATTCCTGGCTCTCGTCCTTCTCCAGCTATGGCTTGTGTATCGTCACTGCTGCCTCGCTCCACTACTTCTTGTTGGCTTCCTTCATTTGGATGGGCCTGGAGGCCATCCACATGTATTTTGCCCTGGTCAAGGTTTTCAACATCTACGTGCCCTCCTACATACTCAAGTTCTGCACTTTAGGATGGGGTAAGGCCAAAGTCTAAGAGCAGGTAGGACAGACTGCGTGAGATACATTTGATTTGAATTAAGTTGACTTCATCCATAAAGGGACCACACTGTATGTGTTGGGTCAGGTAAAGTCACATTGTAGCTCCTCTAGCAATGAACACGATGAGGCATGAGTTCTCGGTTTAGAACACTGGGCTTTATTGTCTTGGTTGGACAAACCCGTAAAAAATGCGTACAAAAGAAAAGATATGAATGAGTGAATGAATAACGTTACAGCATGTGTTTTATACACAATAGTATACAGCCGAACGCTAGCTACCATTAGCTATTAAGCTAGTTAACACAGTGAACATTACTGTCAAATGTAAACAATGAACATACCTCGTAGGCAGCCTATGACACTAGAGGGGCTAGTAGGTCTTGTTTTGCTTGTAAGCTATCTTATTCTTTCTTCTTTACAATTAGATCATGAAATAATAAATCTCTTAATATTTATTTGTGCTTGAAATATGACCTCGTTTTTCGCGCTTCTCTGTGTGTTTACATTAATTAATCCCCTGGTAACACATGTCATGAAGATAAGTTCCGCCCCGGTGAAAGCCTACTAAATGTGAGGTAAGGTAGGAACCAAAAACCAATGCTGTGCTCAACTGATGTGAAGCAGTTACACTCCCACCAAATCACGCGTGATTTCTTAGAACAACTTAGAAGACAAAAATACTAAAATAGAACTGCTAATTAACTAGCTGATGGACAGAGAGGGAGAGTATACTGGAGTCTTCAGTCTGCTTCCAGCAGTGTGACTGTCTTGTGATTTGGCCTTTCCAGGTGGACAGGTTTAGAGATGTGCCTTCCCTTTCCATCCAAGGTTGAGTCGCTGATAAGCAACTTGAGTCTTCTTACTTTCCCATCCTTTCCTGGGTACACTTCGATAACCTTTGCCAACTTCCATTGGTTTCGTGGTAAAGTATCATCTTGCAGAAGAACGACATCATCGACCTTTGCATTTCTGTGGTTTTTGGTCCACTTCTGTCTGTGTTGGAGGTTCAGGAGGTGCTCTTTTTTTCCACCGTGCCCAGAAGTTGTTGGCCAATAGTTGCACTCGGCACCATCTCTTGCGAAGGTAAAGGTCTTCCTTGACGAACCGCCCAGGAGGTGGGGAGAGTATTGTGGACTTCATGGTCAGGATATGGTTTGGTGTCAGATGTTCTGGATTGGATGAATCATTCAGATGATCAGTGGCTAGAGGTCTGCTATTTACAACCGCCATGACTTCGTATAGGAAGGTTCTTAGGGAGGAACAGTCCAGCTGTCTAGCCAACTCTTCTAGGACGGACGTCAAGACACTTCTAATGATGCGAATTTGTCTTTCCCAGACACCACCCATATGACTTGAAGCTGGGGTGTTCATGACGAATTCACATCCAAGTTCCTTAAGTTGTTATTGATCCATCTCCTTCATTGCTTCAGCAAACTCACGCCTGGCACCGATGAAGTTTTTCCCTTGATCGCATCTTATCTGGCGGACTGCTCCACGAATGGCGATGAATGACCGCAGAGCGTTTATGAAGGCGTCTGTGGTGAGGTCGTCAAGCATTTCAATGTGCACTGCCCTGGAACACATGCACGTAAGCAAGAGTCCATAATGCTCTAGTTCCTTCCTTCCTTCCTTAATGTAGAATGGTCCAAAGCAATCTATCCCACAGTAAGTGAATGGAGGAGTCGCTTCCACATGCTCCATTGGGAGGTCTGCCATCCTTTGTTGTTCCGTGCATCTTTTGAACTTCCTGCATGTAGTGCACTTGTAGATATGGGATGATACTGCACCGCTACAGCCTATGATCCATATGCCGTTGGATCGGAGTTCATTCCTCGTCATTCCTCGTCCTTGATGGTGTACCTTCTCATGATAGTGCTGACAAGTAATGCCGACACATGACTATATCTTGGAAGGGCCGCTGGATGCTTCACATGTGGATGTAGGGCAGCATGAGTTAAGCGACCTCCAACTCTGAGGACACCTTGGTCATCCAGGAATGGACTTAACTTGTGCAACATGTTGGCCTTGTCCTGGATTTGCTTCTCCATATGACGCTGGAGGCTCTGTATTTCTTGAGAGAAACTTGTTTGTTGCGCCATCTTGATAATGGTCAGCTCGGCTTCCCTCCTTTCCTCTAAAGTGGTGGCTTTGCATGACTTTGGCTTGAGGCTCTTTGTGTCCCTTGCCCAGCGCTTGAGTCTGGCGACAGCTTTCACCATCCTTGACCAGTCGGAGAACTTGTGTAGGCGATCTAACAGCGACCTTATTTCTTCTGTCTGGGTATCATGAACCTGGGCTTTCTTGAGCTCTGGGTCACCGCTTGCAATCTCTCCCACCTTGACTTCTCCACTCGGTAGCTCTTTCTGCCACAGAAAGTCTTGCCTGTGAACCAGTTAGAGGCTACAAGTTGTTCTAGTGTAAGACCTCTCGAGGGATGGTCTGCTGGATTCTCTCCAGAAGGCACATATCTCCATTGTGCGGCGTCTGTGCTTTGCTTGATGCGTTCCACGCGGTTTGCTACGAACACATGGAATCTTCTGGCTTCATTTTGGATATATCCAAGGGTAACCTTGGAATCCGTCCAGAAGAATTCTTGTGGGCAATCGACTTCCAGTTCCTTCTTGAGCATATCACTGGTGCGGACAGCCACCACTGCTGCTGACAGCTCAAGTCTTGGTATCGTTGTTACCTTAGTGGGGGCGACTCTTGACTTTCCTTTACTAAGGAGCAGTGGACTTCATTTGATGCATTAACTGCTCTGAGGTATGAGCACTCTCCATAGCCTGACTCACTGGCATCAGAGAAGTGATGAAGCTCGTAGTGCTGAGCTTTGAAGTTTGATGGAATGTAGCATCTCTTGATCCTTACACCAGCCAGGTTTTGCAGGTCTCGGAGCCAGAATTCCCACAGAGGTCGAAGGTCATCTGGTAGATTGTCATCCCAACTGAGCTTGTCACGGCACATCTGTTGCAGGATCTGTTTTCCGACCAGGACAACGGGTGCTACAAATCCGAGAGGATCGTAGACTGAAGCGACGGTGGACAAGACTCCTCTTCGAGTAAGTGGATTCTCTTTGACAACTACTCTGAACTGAAGCTCATCAGAAGCCACACACCACTGCACACCGAGTGCTCTCTCCATGTGTAAATCGCCCAATGCCATGTCCAGATCCTTGGCAGCTTCAGCACATTCTTCTTTGGGGATTGTGGCTAGGACTTCCTTGCTGTTGGAGATGAACTTGTGCAGCCAGAGTTTGCCTGTGCTGCAGAGCTCTCGCACTTCCTTGACTAGCTGGATTGCTTGACCTTCGGATTCTATGCTTGCCAGTCCATCATCTACATAGAAGTTCCTCTGGATGAACTTGATGGTGTCTTCGTTGAAGTGTCCTCGTCCTCGGGATGCGAGGTGCTTGAGGCCATAGTTGGCGCAGCCAGGTGATGAGGCTGCACCGAATAGGTGAACCCTCATTCGATAGATGGAAGGTTGCGCTTCAAGATCTCCATTCTCTCACCACAGGAATCTTAAGTAGTCTCGGTCTTCTGCTTTCACATGGAATTGGTGAAACATACGTTCAATGTCGCACATTATTGCAACAGGACCTCTACGGGAACGACACAGGACTCCCACCAAGCTGTTTGTCAATTCAGGACCGGTCAGGAGATGGTCGTTCAAGGACGTGTCCTTGAATTTTGCAGAGCAGTCAAAGACGGCACGTATCTTGCCAGGCTTTCGTGGATGATACACCCCATGGTGTGGAATGTACCATACTGGTCCATTGGAGATGTCCCCTTTTGGAACTCTTTCTGCATCTCTGCGGGCTATGGTCTCCTCCATGACGGTCTTGTAGTCGTGGTAGTATTGCTGGTTTCCTTTCAGCTTCCTTTCTAGGCATTTGAGACGTTGGATAGAACACCTCTTGTTATCTGATAAGTTGGGCCTTTCTTTCTTGAATGGCAGTGGCATTTCCAGGTGACCATCATCCTTGAGCTTGATGCCTCTTTCCATTTCCGACAGGAATTGGAGATCTTCTTGGGAGATGTTGCCGTCCTCTGAAGCTCTTTCGGTGAAGTCAGATTCTAGCACCTTGATGACATCTGCAGGTAAGACCACTTCCCTGATTTGTGTTCTACAGACATAACGCACTTCACTTGTGAGGTCTGCAGAGGATGGAAGACCTGGCATCACTTGCTTCACGATGACTTGGTGGCTTACTCCAATCGCATCTCCATAGTCGAAACAGGGGTTGCCATATCCAACTACACTCCAGCCCAAGTCTGTTCCCTGTGCAAAGGGCTGATTTTCTTCACCAAGCAATACTTGTTTTGGGATGAGAGCTTGAGGGCAGTTGTAGCCAATTAGCAGGCCAACATCACAACTTTGCTGAGGAGCGATTTGCTTAAGATGAAGCCATGCCTTTGCAGTCTCTGGTGTGGGAATGTGATCTCTGTTTGCAGGGATGAATTCTCTTGAGTAGGTCACTGGCAGAGGGATTATCTTGTGCGAGTAGAATCCTCTCACTTGTAGTCCAGTCCATTTCCGACAGGACAGTACTGTGTTTCTTGAAGCCATTGTGGAGCGCCTTAACTGAACGGGTTCATTCTTTGTGTGGAGAGCCTTTGCTGTTTCTTGAAGGATAAAGGTTGTGTCGCTTTGTGTATCGAGGAGTGCATACATGAGAACTTCACGATCTGGCTCACTTGTTGTTGACACCCACACTGGAATGATCGTAGAAGTATGAGTGTCTTTGACGTTTTGGACAACTCTGTGTGATGTTGCCTGACTTGTTGTACTTGCTGCTTCATCTTGTGGGCTCTCCTTTTTCCTTTCCTTTGACCTGTTGCCGTCTTGCGCGCCATCAGGTTTTGCGGTCATTCTTTCTTCCTTGGTGCGGTCATCATGAAGGCATGTCGGATGTGGTTTGTCACATGTCTTGCAGGTCTTCCTC
Organism: Lampris incognitus; assembly: GCF_029633865.1. Taxonomy (NCBI): domain Eukaryota; kingdom Metazoa; phylum Chordata; class Actinopteri; order Lampriformes; family Lampridae; genus Lampris; species Lampris incognitus. The sequence goes on along the minus strand of NC_079211.1, from coordinate 30,806,670 downwards.
TTTTTGCAGTCCCTTGAGCGATGGCCAGGCTTAAGACAGCCAAAGCACAATTTCCTCTCTTGAACAAACTTGACTCGCTCTGAGATAGTCTCCTCCATAAACTGACGACACTTGTGTAGACTGTGGCCTTCCTTCTCACAGAGGGCACAGCTGGTAGCGACATCTTTCTCATCATAGTTGGTTGCCAGCGCCTTTGCTGCAGGCCCTCTGTTTCTCGAAACCTTTTCGCCTTCACTTGGTTTTAGAGCATGGAGAGATGTCAGTGGGTTGAAAGCGATTTTGGCTTCACGCGTGAGAAACTTGACGAACTGACTGAAGCTTGGGAACCCTTGATTTTGTTCTTCCATTTGTACAACTTCCCTGTTCCATCTTGAAGTCAGCCAGTCTGGAAGTTTAGCAAGCATTTTCTGGTTCTCGTTGCAGTCATTGAGTATTTCAAGACTCTTCATTTGGGACATGGCAGCCTCACAACTGCGAAGGAAATCAGAATATTCTTGAAGTTCCACACTGCCTTTGGAACTTATCTTGGGCCATGCATCAAGCCTGTCTCTGAAGGCCTTGGTGATGAGGAATGGATTCTCGTATCTCTCTTCTAGGATAGTCCATGCTGCATGATAGGCTGACTCTGTGCCGAGCAGGAAGTAGCTCTCTACGGCCTTCTTGGCGGGTCCGCCCACATACTTTCGTAGATAATATATCTTTTCTTCAGCTGGTAAGTTTTTCCTGTCAATGAGTGTTTGAAAGGAAACTTTCCAATCATTGAATCTAAGTGGGTCGCCGTTGAATATTGTAGGTTCAGGTACGGGAAGACGACTCGCACTGATGGATTCTGCGAACGCTCTGATAATAGCTGCTGTGCTGTCTGCTTGCATTGAATGTGTCACAGTTTGTGGTGAAGACTGGTGCTGTAGAGTACTTTCCTCCTTGACCTTCACTTTCTCCTTCAGAGTTTCGTCCTTGACTTTCACTTTCTCCTTCAGAGTGGCACGTTGATGGAGCAGCTCAGATATTTCTTTGTCTGAGCAGATACTCTGGTCATATACTTGCTGTCGCGCCTGGGCAGCCCTTAGCTTCTTAATGGTCTCCAGGCTTCTAGTGCTCTTTGTCTCTGGGAGGCTTCAGCTTCGAGTTCGTGAAGTTCTTCGGTCTTATGCTCTTGCTCTTGCAGTACTTTTAAAATGGCTTTATTGGCAGCAACCTCAGCAGCAGCGTCTTGTACTTTAGCAGAGGACCGGCTTGAATGTCTCGATATGACCCTTGAGTTTCTTTGAGAATGAGCCGAGGACTTGGTGCGGTGAGACGAGCTGCTTTCAGAATGGGCGGAGGACCCCGGTATGGTAAGGGCTGGTGCTTAATTTGTCTGCAGCCGCAGCCTTAAATTCGGACGTTTCCTGTTTCACGCCCTGTCCTTCATCCTCTTGTCCTTCGTCCTTTCTTGTTTCTAGATGGCTTCTTGCAGTCTCAATGAGCATCCTTGTGACTGCATTGCACTTGTCTATTCTGCGGCGTGTGTCATGGTCGTGCCTGTCCATACGCCTTAACTCATCATAGACAACGTTTAGATCCTTTGAGGCTTTACTTATCTTTGTAATATGCGCATGCAGCAGGTCGTTTGAGCATTGTTCAATCTGCACTTCTTTGGCAGCTTTAGCGATAGCCTTCCACTTATCATAGCTCACACTAAAACGGTGTTCAAGTCTTCTTACTTGCACATCGTGTAGTTCTTGGCCCCTTTCCGTTAACTTCCGGACTCTGGCTTCTTTGTGGCTCTTGTGCGGAATCATGGTTATCAGCTCTTGTGCCTTCAACTTCCTTTTCTATGTCTGTGTCTTGCTGCGGGACATCTTCACCTACACCAGGGGTCGGGAACCTTTTTGACTGGGAGAGCCATAAAAGCCAAATATTTCTAAATATATTTCATTGAGAGCCATATAGTATTTTTAACGTATAATAAATTAAATATGTCTTACTTTTAATGCGACTTCTGGTGCTGCATGGTTTTGCTGATGGCCTTGTCGTCTGGTTCATACGTGGTGAGGTTGAGCTTCATGCAGGCGTTGAGGCTTCCATCAGTTAAACGTGAGCGTAGGTTGGTCTTAATGTTCCTCATATGCGAGAAAGACTGTTCACATGCATATGTAGAGCCAAACATGGTCAATACGGCAATACTCACACGCTGCATTGTGTGGTATGTCACAGGAAGCTCGTTCCAAGTTTTAAGAATCAGCTGGTCTTCAGGTTGAAGATTTTTAATTTCTGTCCACTTGTGTTCCCTCGCCAGCTCTGCTCGCTGTCGCGCAAGACTTTCCAACTCTCCATTAAGTGACTTGAACTTACTCATCCACATGTCTGATGCCTTCAGGTCAGCAACTTCCAGCTCAAAGTCTCCGATAGAGACCCCGGGGATGCATGTCAGGTCGATTTTGTCCACTGCACACTCATGTGGATGAGTGATGAACTTGAAAAGACCAGTGCGCGCACGAAATTCTCCAAAACGTGCTTTGAATGACTGCAGGAGATTGAACGTAAAGCCAGCTAGCTGCTGGAGATCCAGATGTTGAGTGGAGTCACTTGCTAAGCATGCATCTCTAAATTGTTGCAGTCTTTCAAAGTGCAGAAGACGACCTGTTTCAATGTCCCTGAGAAAGACTTCCAGCTTGCTTTCAAATGCAAACACTGCTTGTTGAAGGGATGAGATTGTATTTCCAATACCTTGCATTTTCACATTGAGCTGGTTCAGATGGCCAGTTATGTCCACGAGATAGTGAAACTGCAGGAGCCAGTCAGTGTTGTCTAGCTCAGGATGCTTGACGCCTTTCATTTCAAGAAAAGTCCGGATTTCACTCAGGCAAGCTGCAAAACGGCTGAGCACCTTCCCCCTTGACAACCAACGCACGTTGCTGTGTAAAAGCAGACCGGGATAATGATTCCCAACTTCTTCTAACAGAGCTTTAAACTGGCGATCATTTAAAGCTCGGGCAACAATAAAGTTGACCACTCGAATGACCAGAGACATCACCTCGCCAAGCTCCTGGCCACACGTCTGAGCGCAAAGCGCCTCCTGGTGCAGGATGCAATGAAAACTTAGGATGGCTCTCTTTTCATGTTCACGGAGAAGCGCTACAAATCCTTTGTTCTTCCCCAACATACAGGGTGCACCATCAGTACAGACAGAAATAAGTTTATCCATCGGTAGTTTTTTTTCTTTAGCAAACTCCATGAAAGACATGAATAAATCCTCTCCTCTTGTTGTCCCTTTCATTGGCAAAACAGCCAAGCTTTCCTCACGCAGTGTGTCACCTGCAGCATACCTGGCAATGATACTGCACTGAGATAGATGGCTAACGTCTGTTGACTCATCTAACGCGAGAGAAAAGTATGTCCCGGCGTTTATGTCCTTAATTTGTGTTTCCTCGACTTGATTTGCCATCATGATGCTACGATCGTGCACAGTTCTTGCTGACAGGGGCATGTCTTTTATTCGTTTGATTATCTTGTCTTTATTTGGGAAGTCATCAAACAGTTCATTGGCCACATCAAGCATGAATGTTTTGGCATACTCGCCATCTGTGAATGACTTTCCATTCCTTACTATTGCCAAAGCCCCCGCAAAGCTAGCGGAATTCCCGTCACCTTGCTTGGTCCACACACGTAGTTGCTGCTGACTCGTCTGCACTCTCCGCTGTAGCTCCTCGCATGCCCTTTTCCTGCTGCCCCCCGCTGGATATTTCGATGCAAATGAAGCATGGTGCGTATCGAAGTGCCGCTTTATATTTGACCGTTTCATCGATGCAATTTTATCATTGCATATTAGACATACCGCAGATCCTGCTCTCTCCACAAATGCAAATTCCTCTGTCCACGCAGCCTGGAATGCACGGTAATCATCGTCTTTTTTTCTTTTCGCCATCTTTTCCGTTACAAGGGTTGAAGCGGATAAACTAGTTGGCTATCTGATAAAATTGATTTCTTCACCTTTACAATGACCCGGACATGCTCGCGAGCCATTGGTTCCCGACCCGACCCACGGGTGACCCGTGACCCGTGAAATGTATCTTCAAAACTAATTTCTGTTTACTTTAAAATGACACAGTATTATTAAGAAATATCACAAGTATTTTAAAATCAGTTCCAAACTGATTTTTTTGAAAAAAAAATAATTTTCAACTCAAAATTGTCTGGGAGCCATATGCCGTCACCGGAAGAGCCATATATGGCTCGCGAGCCATAGGTTCCCGACCGCTGACCTACACCCTCTCTGCCACCCTCAGCGCCTTCTCTATTATTGTCAGAGTACGACTTAAGCTCTGCCATTGTACTTGATATGCTTTAGTTCTAATCTTGTGTTAAACTGAGTGACTTGGTCTATAGTAGATATATGTTTAGCTGAGAAGCTATCCTCAATAACTTCGATCTAGCTATTTTAACATATTTGTAGAATGAACAGCCTTACTCAATTTAAACCATCAAAACTGACTGTTAAACTTTAAAGAAAGAAACTCCATTAATGATAACCTATTGTGCAACAATATATAACGTCTGGAGTAGAATGCTTAGGCCCTTGGTTACAGCACACTACTGTAATGATCTGTGCCCTCTGGCTATGTTAACTTATAACATTAATAAAGCAAGGACGACTTCTCTCGTGCTGGGTGTTTATTCACCGACCGGATTCCGACTGACGTTGTTACGTACATCACGTGACTTTGTTGTGGCGCTACGGAAAGCCGTAAGGGACATTAGCAAATCAAATATTACTAGCAAATATTACATCTCCCTTTTTCTGAAAAGTGCTGCTTTCTCTGCAGAGATACAGACCACGTTGAGCACGTTTATAGGCGAATACAATCTTAATAAGAAAGAATATGAAAGTGGAACTCTTATATAACTGGACTGCAACTAAGTAGTGTAAAACATTTCCTTCACTGTCTAAATGTGACACCGTAATAACATTTCAAAATATTTCTTTTCAAAACATAGCAGGTATAGTACAGGTTGGTGTAAAATTCTCTTTTTTTTTAACATTCATAAGTCAAGGATTTGTCTTGGTTTGATCGTGCGACCTGACCTCGTGGTGTAACCAGGCTGTGTGTCTGGTTGTCGCTGATTGTTCGTGTCTGGAGGTTCAGCATGCTCTTGCTGATGGGCTTGTGTGTTGTTGTTAGCGCTGGTAACAGTCTGCTGTGAAGTGTGTGTGTGCGTAGTGTGAGTGTTCACTCTGCTTTGTCGCAGGTGTTGACGGTTGCGTTGGTAGATCTGACCTTCTTTGGTTTGGATGTGGTAGCTCCTGTCTGTGTTCGCTGGTCTTTCCACAGTTGCAGGTCTCCAGGATCCATCCTCCTGCCGGAAGCGGATTGGTGTGCCTGCGGGCAGGTGGGGCAGAGGTTTGGCTGTTCGGTTGTAGTATGCCTGCTGGCGCTGTTGACATACCTCTCTCCTTTTGTGAACATCCTCCTGACTGGCGATCTGTGGCTGCAGGTGTTTTGCTGTTGATGGGAGAATGGACCGCAGCCTCCGACTCATCAGTAGCTGTGCCGGTGATTTCAGGTTGTCCACCGGTGTGTTGCGATACTCCAGTAAGCTCATGTAGGGGTCTTTGTTCTCAGCTTTGGCTTTGTCCAGGATGCGTTTGGCCGTCTGGACAGTCTTCTCGGAGAGGCCGTTGCTCTGTGGGTAGTGGGGGCTTGTGGTGGTGTGTGAGAAACCCCATGTCTGTGAGAAGTTGCGGAACTCACCAGAGCTGTAGCACGGACCGTTGTCGCTGATGATAGTCTCGGGGATTCCGTGTCGAGCCATTGCTGCTTTCAGCTTCATGATGACGGCAGATGAGGTGCAGCTGTAAAGTCTTTCTAGCTCGAAGAATCTGGAGTAGTAGTCCACAGTGACTATGAAGTCCTGTGAGTTCCATGTGAATAGGTCTGTGCCTATCACTTGCCACGGCCGCTCGGGTATGGCGTGTGACATCATTGGTTCCTTTGCATTTGCGCTGCGCCGTTCTTGGCATATGCTGCAGTCTGCTACCGCATCCTCGATCTGTTTCCCCATGCCAGGCCAGAACAGTAAGTCTCTTGCTCGGCATTTGCTTTTTTCCACGCCAAGGTGGCTGGCATGGATGCGCTGTATCATGTCCTTGCGAAGCTTTTGGGGGACAATGATTCTCTCACCTTTGAACAGGATACCGTCCATTTCTGAGATTTCTGCTCTGTGGTTCCAGTATTCCTGGATGCTGGGCGGGCACTTTTTCTTTGTGTCTGGCCAGCCAGTGAGTGTGGCTCGTCTGAGTGCGGTGAGCTGTGGATCTTGCGCTGTTTCCTGCTTGATTTCTGTGAGTCTTGTGTCGCTCACAGGGATGTTGCTGAGGACTGTGTGCACTTGGGCCTCCATCCCTTCCTGTAGGTCACTGTCGTGGTGTTCTATTGACTTGCGTGACAGTGTGTCGGCCACCGGTATGTCCTTACCGGGGCGGTGGATGATTTGGATGTCGTATTTTTGGAGCGCCAGGATCATCCGTTGCAGCCGGGGTGGTGCTGCTGCCAGTGGCTTTTTTAGTATTGCCTCCAGAGGCTTGTGGTCTGACTCCACAATCACTTTTCGTCCATACATGTACTCGTGGAACCTCTTGCAGCCGAAGACCACAGCGTAGAGCTCCTTCTCTATCTGTGCGTAGTTTTCTTCAGTGCTGTTGAGTGACTTGGACGCATAGGCAATTGGTTTGCCATCTTGGAGCATGACAGCCCCAAGGCCACTTTTGGATGCATCCACTTGGAGTCGCAGCTCTTTCTGCGGGTCGAAATATGAGAGTACTGGACCTGGGTGCTGTGTAATGAGATTCTTCATCTCTTGGAACGCCTTGTCGTGGACTGCATCCCACACAAACTCACTGTCCTGTTTCAGAAGCTGTCTGAGGGGTGAGTTTATCTGTGAGAGGTGTGGAGCAAATCTGGCGAGGTAGTTGATCATGCCGAGGACTGTCTCCAGCTCTGCTTTGTTCTGTGGGGGTTGCATGTCCTTGACCGCCTTCACCTTGTGTGGGTCTGGTTTGATGCCTTCGTGTGAGAGCGTGTGGCCGAAGTAGCTTACCTCGGACACGCATATGTGACACTTGTCGGGGTTGAGCCTCACCCCTCGCTCCCTTGTGCGCTTCAGCATCGCTCTGAGACACTGGTCATGTTCCTCTTTAGTCTTGCCGAACACCAGTATGTCGTCCACTATGGCCGTCACACCGTCCAATCCTTCATATGTTTCATCCACGCGTCTCTGGAACTCGTCTTGTGCGGACACGATTCCGAATGGCAGTCTGAGGAAACGATACCTGCCAAACACTGTGTTAAATGTCGTCAACATTGAGGATTCAGTGCTCAGTTTGATGGCCCAATAGCCTGACCGCGCGTCTAACACGCTAAAGTACTCAGCTCCAGCAAGCTTTGTGGTGGCGTCCTCCAGCGTGGGGAGGGGGTAGTGAGGTCGTTGTATCACTTTGTTAAGAGCTCTGGGGTCTAAACACACTCTAAGTTTGCCTGTCTTTGGCTTCTCAACAATGACGAGTGCGTTCACCCATTCTGTGGGTTCTGTTACCTTACAGATTATGCCGCCTTTCTCCATGCTGTCAAGCTCGTCCCTCAGTTTGCTGCGTAGGGCGATGGGGATTCTGCGTGGCGGGCAGACGACCGGCGTTGCATCTGGTGTGACGCGGAAGGTGCACTCGCCTGGGAACTCTCCTATTCCCTGGAAAACATCTGCATACTCATCCATTATGCTCTGTGATGTGACATTGTTTTCCTCGCTCACAGCCATCACTATTTTTACCAAGTTTAGGTCACGGCATGTTTTCATTGCCATGACTGGTGGGGCGTTTGTGTCAATGACGTAAAAGTCCAGCATCATTGCATTGTCTCTGTACTTACATTTGAGTTTGCATGTGCCTTTCACGCTCAGCGCGCCTCCTCCATATTCAGTGAGTCTGTGTATTGCTGGTTTCAGTGTCACATTTTTGAACAGCGCCTGGAACAGGTTGGTGGGAATAGTATTGGCCTGTGCCCCAGTGTCTAGTTTAAACTTTACCTTCTGTGGAGGTGTGCCAATTCCAACCTCTACGTAAGCCTGCTCGTTGCTTTTTCCGTTGTTCTCTATTGAGATGCAGTCTATGTACAGCTCTGTCTGTTCTCCCACAGCGGTGCTCTCCACTGTAATGTTGTCGAAGTACAGTTCTTCCTGTTCTCTGTCAGTGGTGCACTCTTCTGGGTTCTCTCCGACGGCATGTACTGTGCCGCGGTAGTACTTTGTCTGTCCCTGGGAGCTAGACTTGCATACTTTAGCAAAATGATTGAGCTTCTTGCATTTAATGCATTGTTTACCCTTAGCTGGGCAAGTGGCTTTAGCGCCGTGTAGCCCTCCACAATAGCTACACGCCCTAGCGGCGGTGCTAACGTTACCCTCCCTTTGTCTGAAGTTAGCGTTAGCTGCTTTGGGTGCGTTCGGTTTGTAAGTCTTTCTGCCTATTGCGTGCACCGTTTCATGTGTGCTGCCCTGGCCCATAGACTTAAGCTGTTGCTTTGCTAGCTCGTGTGAGCGGGCTACATCTATGGCCTTTTCTAGCGTTAGCTCAGCTCCCTGGCTAAGTAGCTTTTCTCTCACTCTGGGTGAGTTGGTGGCAAACACGATGCGGTCCCTGACCATCTCGTCGGCATTTGGGTAGCCACAGTCTTTGACTAGGAGCTTTAGCTCAGTTATAAATTGTTCGAAGGATTCACTCTCTCCCTGCATCTTTTCATGAAATTTATATCTGGCATAAATCGGGTTTGCTTTGGGGGTGATGTACTCAGTGTACTTATCGTAGTACGTTTCTAGCTTCTTGGCTTGTTCTCCGCTGAGTGTCCAAGTGTTGTGCACATCGCGCCCTTTTTCCCCTATCCAGAGCAGGAGGTAGCTGCATTTCTCCTCTTCATTCTTCCCGCGCAGGGGGCCCGTGAACATTAGCTCCGTTGTTTGTCGAAATCGTCTCCATGCTTCAGGTAAGTTCGCCGATTCCCAGTCCATCCGTGGAGCTGGAACGCCGTACGAATCCATATTGGGTATTTAAACTCCGCTACTCTGACACCATGTAATGATCTGTGCCCTCTGGCTATGTTAACTTATAACATTAATAAAGCAAGGACGACTTCTCTCGTGCTGGGTGTTTATTCACCGACCGGATTCCGACTGACGTTGTTACGTACATCACGTGACTTTGTTGTGGCGCTACGGAAAGCCGTAAGGGACATTAGCAAATCAAATATTACTAGCAAATATTACAACTACCATTTAACTTAAATCACAAATGACAAAAGAAAATGAATGCACCTTTCAATATTAGTATGCAAATGTGTCAGTCTCTTGTGTAGAGCCTTACAATGTCTCTTAGTTGCAGCTTGCAACACAATAGTAACACAAAACCTTTTCCCGTGGGCGCTGCTGTGTAGAGGGCTGCGCGCACAGCGAGTTCGCTCGTCTGTGGAATGCTGTGGAACGCTGCTCTCGGTACAGGTGCCGTCTTCGTCTGACGTTTCTCATGCAGAGCAGTCGAGTTTTTACTGTAGCTCCTCTAGCAATGAACACGATGAGGCATGATTTCTCGGTTTAGAATACTGGGCTTTATTGTCTTGGTTGGACAAACCCGTAAAAACTGCATAAAAAAGAAAAGATACGAATGAGTGAATGAATAATGTTACAGCATGTATTTTATACACAATAGTATACAGCCGAATGCTAGCTACCATTAGCTATTAAGCTAGTTAACACAGTCAACATTACTGTCAAATGTAAACAATGAACATACCTCGTAGGCAGCCTATGACACTAGAGGGGCTAGTAGGTCTTGTTTTGCTTGTAAGCTATCTTATTCTTTCTTCTTTACAATTCGATCATGAAATAATAAATCTCTTAATATTTATTTTTGCTTGAAATATGACTTCGTTTTTCGCGCTTCTCTGTGTGTTTACATTAATCAATCCCCTGGTAACACATGTCATAAAGATTAGTTCCGCCCCGGTGAAAGCCTACTAAATGTGAGGTAAGTTAGGAACCAAAAACCAATGCTGTGCTCAACTGATGTGAAGCAGTTACACACATAATTTTACAACAACCTACTGGTCAGAAGGCTGTAGTTAGGAGACACTTCAACACAGTTTTGATAACCTATGTTTACAAGCACTGCCATCAGGGGCGCCGGAATGGGGGGGGGCAATGGCCTTCTGCCCCCCCCCACTTTTACCCTCTTTCCACATTTTTTTAAAGTCAGGAATCCCTGTATCCCCCCCCCATGCCCCTGTATTGCAACACTTACAGTAAAAAGACGTGTCAATCATTCCCGTCCAATCTAAGAAATTAGATCAAATAAAGCACACCAGAACCTCGAAGCAGCACACTGCTTCGAGGTTCACTGTTGAAGCACTGTTGAAACCGCCAGCATAGAACCGACTATGCTGTAATTCTTTTCGTAATATTTTTTTACACGTAAAAAATATTACGTATTAACACGCAGAGTTTGGTCGTGTTACGTGTTAACGCGTAAACATTTTACGTGATAACACGTAATATTTTTACGTTAACACGTTGTGGTGATACACATTTGACGATAGATTCACCAAGGGCTGCTGCTCCTTTAAGGCAGACGTTAAGAGTGCTGACGTAGCACTGCTGGGAGTTTTCCCAGAAAGTGGAGCCATGTTTGCAGCAGCCTAGTGGTTAGCTGGTTGCCACGAGAGATTGAGCTGTATCGGTGTCGTTTTGTGTGGCGAGTAAACGGAATTGACTCGATTCGATCTCTCTGTCTCCTCATTCCTGCACTCCCACATTGATGACCCCGCACGTTGACAACGAACATGTTGACCCAAAGCGATGACGACACCGCTCCGTCTCCGAGTGATGCTAACGGTACGGCTCAAGTTAGCGCGAGCATCTCAGCAGCAGCGGTGAAGTTGTCCGAGTTTTGGCAGCACAATCCCCGGCCATGGTTTCAGCACATTGAAGCCAAGTGCGAGCTGGGAGGAATAACGCGGGACGTTACGAGGTATTTCCATGTGGTGGTGGCGTTGGATGCCCAGACGAGGCCCGAGCTATGGGGCTACTGGAAGCCCCCCCGGCTGTGGGGAAATACGGCGCACTCAAGGCATTCCTTGTTGCAGCTCTTTGAGCTGTCGCAGATGGAGAAGGCGCATCGCCTGTTGTCACTTAACGGACTCGGCGATAGCAAACCTTCTGAGCTGCTGGAGAAGATGTTGTCCCCCCCTGCACATGATTTCTAAGGCTGACGGCGGTTGGCGCCCCTGCGGCGATTTTCGTCGCCTGAACAACGCCACAACCCCTGACCGGTACCCCGTCCCGCACATACAGGACTTCTCCGCCCACCTAGCGGAGGCCACCATCTTTTCCAAAGTAGATTTGGTGCGGGGCTACTACCAGGTACCGGTCCACCCTCGGGACGTGCCCCAAACAGCGGACATCATGCCATTTGGACTCTTCGAGTTCCTGTGGATGCCCTTCAGTCTCAAGGGGGCAGCGCAGACGTTCCAGCGGCTGATGGACTCTGTGCTACGGGATATGCCGTTCTTGTTTGTTTACTTGGATGACATTCTCTTGGCCAGCGCATCCGCGGAGGAGCACCTGACGCAGCCCCGGCAGTTGTTTGAGCGGCTCAGTGCGCATGGACTCATAGTCAACCCAGCCAAGTGCTAGTTTGGCCTGTCGTCCACCGACTTCCTCGGCCACCGCGAGGAAGCCGTTCCGCTTCCTGCCAGAGTGGATGTCGTCGCCAGTTTTCCACGCCCCCGCACTGTGAAGTCCCTGCAGGAGTTCCTGGGCATGGTGAACTTTTATAACATGTTCATTTCCCACGCAGCTCACCTCATGCGGCCCTTCTACGAGGCCCTGCGGGACAAGGAAGCCAAGGGCAAGGTAGACTGGTCCCCGGGGATGGACGCAGCTTTCGACGACGCCAAGGCTGCGCTGGCCAATGCCCCTTTGCTGGCGCACCCATCCCCCACTGCCCCGATTGCCCTCACGACTGACTCCTCTGACTATGCGGTCGGGGCGGTGTGCGAGCAGTGGGTGGGCAGTGCCTGGCAGCCCCTTGCCTTCTTTAGCAAACAGCTTAAAGACAATGAGCAGAGGTACAGCACTTTAGACCGGGAGCTCCTGGGTCTCTTCCTCGCCACCCGACACTTCAGGTTCCTGTTGGAAGGCCCCCGTTTCACTGCCTTCGTCGACCACAAGCCGCTGACATTTGCCATGGCCAAGACCTCCGAGCCGTGGTCTGGGCGCCAACAGCGTCAGCTCTCTGCCATCTCGGAGTTTACCATGGACATCTGGCATGTGGCTGGCAAGGACAACTTGGTCGCTGACTGCCTCTCCCAGGCGGTGGCAGGGTCCGTTCAATTGGGAGTCGATTACGCTGCCATGGCTGCAGATCAAGCCGCTGATGCGGACATCCAGGCCTATCGGACAGCTGCTACGGGGCTGCGGTTGGAGGATGTGGTGTTTGACAACGCCAACACCACGCTCCTCTGCGATGTTTCCACGGGCCAGCCCCGCCCCATGGTGGCCACCGGCTGGCGGCGCCGTGTTTTTGACGTTATCCATGGCCTTTCCCACCCAGGTGTGAAGGTGTCCACTAAGCTGGTGGGGGCCAAGTTCGTCTGGCCCGGCCTCAGGAAGGACGTTAAGGCCTGGGCTGACTCCTGCGTGGCGTGCCAGCGTTCCAAAGTACACCGTCATACCAAAGCCCCCTTGGCGCCATTCCTGGTGCCAGAGAGACGTTTTGACCATGTGAATGTGGACATGGTGGGCCCCCTGCCCCCCTCCCACGGGTTCACTCACCTTCTCACCATGGTGACAGGACTACCAGGTGGCCGGAAGCAGGTCCTGGGTGGCCCGTTTTGACATGCCAGCTGACCTCACCTCCGACAGGGGCCCGCAGTTCACGTCGGACCTCTGGACTGCAGTCGCGGAGGGACTGGGGGTGAAGCTCCACCTCACCACAGCGTACAACCCGCAGGGCAATGGACTTAGTGAGCGGTTTCATCAGTCTATGAAGGCCGCTCTTCGTGCCAGCCTCACGGACAGCAACTGGGTCGATCGCCTCCTGTGGGTCATGCTCGGCCTTCGCTCCGCCCCCAAGGAAGAACTCCAGTCCTCGTCTGCTGAGCTGGTTTATGGCCAGCCAATGCGTGTCCCGGGTGAGTTTCTCCCGGACGCTGTGGCCCCCTGGTCTGCAGCTTCTCATCGGGCTTTGGCCCAGGATGGTGCCAACGCTTTCACTACGATCCCTACATCTCACCACTGCCTCCCTCAGTCCTACGTCCCCAAGAATCTGCTGTCGGCCAGGTACGTCTTCATTCGCCACGACAGCCACTGTACCCCCTGCAGCCCCGCTACGACGGGCCCTTCCATGTCCTGGAAGCGGGGCCTAAGAACTTGGTGGTGGACATGGGGGGCAAGCCAGAGCGGGTTTCGGTGGACCGTCTCAAGCCTGCCCAATTGGACCTGGGTTGGCCGGTCGAACTGGCCCTGCCCTCGCGGCGTTGACGCCCCCCTTCTCGGGCCCCCAGCCCAGCCTCGGCTCCTGCCCCTGCCCCTGCCCCCACCCCTATACCCACTCAGTGCAGCCGTTTTGGCCACCTGGTCCGCCCCCCGAGACGTTGACTGTTTCACTGGGGACTGTTCGCCTGTTGGCTGTTTGTGTTTCACTGAGTACTGATGTGTTACAATACTGTTTTGAATTTTTTCGTGATGATGAATTCTGGGGGGGGGGGGGCTGTGTGGTGATACACAACTGACGATAGATTCACCAGGGGCTGCTGCTCCTTTAAGGGAGACGTTCAGAGTGCTGACTAGGCACTGCTGGGAGTTTTCTCAGGAAGTGGGACCATGTTTTTAGCAGCCTTGTTGCCACGAGAGATTGTGCTGTATCGTAATTGACTCGACTCGATCTCTCCGTCTCCTCATTCCTGCACTCCCACAACGTAATATTTTGACATTATTGACAAAAAGGAGACTGCTAGGTTGTTTGGCCAAAGGATAAGATACTTGAATGCAGAATGGTATAAAAATAAAGAGCGGTTAAGTCTGCTGAACACATGGCAACATTACTGTTGTTATTGCTTGCTTGCTTGCTACTACAGTGTTACTGTCTTGTAAACTCGTAGTTTAGGCTAATTGAACAAGAAATGTTTGTATCTAATCCCACATGCACTAGCTGGTTTATGTTTGAATTATACTGCTACCCCGTCGGCAGGCAGCAGAAAGAGTAGGATTTCAAAACTGAATACAATCAGGCGCGCCAGAATCATTTCAGAAGTGGGGGGGGGGCAACAATGATATTTAATATTTATGCGTGTGCCGGGGTGTACTGTATAGTGCTATAAGAGCGCACCGGTGCGCAGCTCCGTATGCCTTTATTTGCGGTTTTAATACAATAAAGTACGTTATTGAAGGTGTCCGCCACATCTTTTTACTTTGTTGCAGTTAGGCAATCTCAGTGTAGCGTTCTGTGTTGAGTTTGAGCGCTTAAGCAATACATTGTATTCAGTTTTGAAATCCCACTCTTTCTGCTGCCTGTCCACGGGGTGGCGGTATAATTCAAACATAAACCAGCTAGTGCATGTGGGATTAGATAAAACGTTTCTTGTTCAATTAGCCTAAACTATGAGTTTACAAGACAGTAACACTGTAGTAGCAAGCAAGCAATAGCAACGGTAATGTTGCCATGTGTTCAGCAGAATTAACCACTCTCTATTTTTATACCATTCTGCATTGAAGTATCTTAAATTAGATTTTAATTCTTTTCGTAATATTTTTACATGTTAACACGAATTAAATTATTACGAAAAGAAGTACAGCATAAAACCGAAACTGGCGGTTTCAACAGTCTCAGCAGTCCTGGTGTCGGTACTTGATCTACTCGCCCTGCTCGGGGTCCTGTTACTTCAGATGACGTCACTACTTCGCGCATTATGATTGGGTAGGGGCTTGGGTAGGGGCTAGTTCAGTTTAGGAACAGCGGGAAACAGTAGATTGATGTTAGCCGCCCCTCGGGCCTTCGGACCTTGCACGCGTTTGCTCGTCCAGGACCCCCCCTGAGCCTGCGGCCTCGCCCCTTAGACGCAGCTCGGGCCTTCGGCCCTCGCACCGTTACTAACCAACTCTATGTCAACGTGGATTGTAAAAAACACAGAGCTAAATAACTATAAAACTAGCGTTAAACAACGCTGGCTAGCAACATAATCCGTGACATCATATGTAGTCCAAGGATCCCGATTCCATATTGTACCCGAGCAGAAGTGGGACCCACACCTGTCCTGGAGCTGCTGCTTTGTGGTTCTGGCTGTGCTGGTTCTCGATTTGGGGGTCAGGCTCCAATGGATTTGTGGACGGCGGGGGTAACATTACTGTTAAAGTGTAGTTTTGTTTGGCTGTATTTTACTTTCTTATTCACTGGTTCTTTTGACATTTTTGCAGAAGCATGTGTTCGCAATATTGATAGCTAGCAGAGCTGACGTTAGCTAAGTTAACGGCTCAAACAAACAACTCAAACACACGTCATTTTATTGGTTGCTATGGAGGCTACAATGCATTTGATTTGTGTTGCAATGTACCCTTTGATTGGATTAAAATTCTTCCTGATTTATGTCTGTGTGCTTTATTTGACCTAATTTCTGAGAATGGACAGGAATGATTGAAACGTCATTTTACCGTAAGTGTTGCAATATAGGGGCATTCACTTTAAGAAATGTGGAAAGAAGGTTAAAGTGGGAGGGGGGTCAATGGCCCCCTGCCCCCCCCCCATTCCAGCGCTCCTGAATACAATGTATCACTTAAGCGCTCAAGCTCAACACAGAACGCTACATTGAGATTGCCTAACTGCAACAGTAAAAAGATGGGGAAGACACGTGTCTTCAATAACGTGCTTTATCGGTCTTTGACAGTTACGTATGTTTGTTTATTGTGACGTCTCCCAGCAGCCATTTTCCTGGTTTTACCAATGGTGTAGAAATAGCTAACACGGAGACAGGTAGCAGCAAATAAAATCACTTTTAAAGTAGCCATGGAGAAGCATACAAAAAAGCAAGAGAGGATACTAAACCGAGACAAACTTAGCAAGGAAGCCAGGGATCGTTATTTGGAGAAATTGTCATCAATTAACAACATTGGTCCATACGACGTGCCCTCAAAACGGTGGAGTGCTGACCCCGCATTGCTGCCTCCACCCTCGTACCTTGATATCACCAGCTATCTTATTTACGGTATAAGTGCTTATGCCTGTGAACAGTTCCGAAATTACACATCCCTTGGGGCCCACGGACATGTCACCAATGGCTGTGTGCAGGAATTGTTTATATTTCAACCGGATCACTGCGACAACACAGTCCTGACAGCAAAGGTAAGTTAACATTAGCTCTAAACCAAGGAAACTTGTGCTTAGCATAGTAGCCTTAAATTCAATTTTTTTCCCATTAAAAGTAAGATATTACAAACGTATTACACATTTAGTGTTATCAAGGGCGAAACTTTAGGGAGGAAGGGTCATTATCTTACTTTTTGAGAAAAAATGTTGGGCTCGTTTGGGGTTGCCGAGGACCATATTCACTAGCTAGCTAACGTTACCTGCTAGCTAACTTACTTTTAAAATAAGGTCCGCTACCATTAGCTTGCATTAACTTTGTCTACCAGATGGCTAGCATTTTCGATGATTGAAGTAACGTTAGCTAGCTAGCACAACCACTGACTAAGTTAGGATTTTCAGAATGTAAAAAAGTGGGAGGAGAAAGGGGATGCACAGGAAATTATGCCCATGGCTGTAATAATGATAATATAGTCATGTTATACTATCTTCGGGGCCTGATTATGTTTTGTTTGTTTTGTTTATTTTGAGCATGGACAAACGTCAGATAGGAGGTAAAAATGAGCTAATCCTGTTGTCCTCTGTCTACCTGTCTTGTCTACAGGTCTTGCACTTGCAACGCCTGAGTGACACACCACTCAAGCCATGGGCCATCATCAACTCATCTGGGGCTATAACATCAGGTCACTGCACATGTATGGCTGGCATAGCCAAGACATGCACACATGTGGCAGCTATGCTGTTCAAGTTGGAAGCGGTAGTCAGATGCAGGGAGACCAAAACAGTGACTGGCCAACCTGCATACTAGATGATACCAAGCAACATCACAAAGGTGGGAGCAGAGGCAGGACACAGAATTGACTTCAGCTCTGCCAAAGCGAAAAGAAAGTCTCTGAATAGACTCCTGGATGGTGAGGTAGAGAGCATGCCTGCTCTAAGGACTTCATCAAACACCTGCAAGTTCGGCATTGCTACACAGTAGCAGTGGGCATCATATCTTGCACAACTGCAGAAAGTATCCCTGAAAGCTGCAATTCTGTCAAATTTGCCTGGTTATGTGATGCATTTGCAGACCCTGTGCAGCCATTCTCAGCACCAAATGTGCTGCGCTGTATCCGTGATGTGAAAATGGATGGCAGTAAACTCTGTCTTGAGCCTGCACTGCAAAATCTTTGCAAGTAAGATAGACATTTCACCTGAGCAGGCACACTTCATTGAAAGACAGACCAGAAAGCAGCACCAATCCTCATCTTGGCATGCCTTCTGCACTTGAAGGATAACTGCATCAAATATGCATTCAGTCTTTGTGTCTGACTTGGACAAACCTGCACTGTCTACGGTGAAAGCAGTTTGTTATCCCAACAGCGGTCCTCTGAACAAATGTGCTGCTACTGCATGGGGAAGACAAAATGAGGAGAATGCAAGAACACAGTATAGAGTGCAGGCTGAGAAACGTCACTGTGATGTAGAGATGACTGAGTGTGGCTTCTTCATAAACCCAAAGTTTCATCAGGTTGAGGCATCATCAGATGGGATGGTGCAGTGCACCTGCTGTGGAAGAGGCTGCATTGAGATAAAGTACCCATACAAGCACTGTGAGAGCACTGTCAAGGAGGCATGCAGTGACAGACACTTCTGTTTGAAAGTAGTGGATGGAGAGCTACAACTTAAGAAGGGTAGTTCATACTACAAGCAGGTCCAGACACAAATGTTTGTGGCTGATCTCGAGTACTGTGACTTTGTTTTGTGGACTTTGAAATACTGCACTGTACTGCATGTTGCGCCTGACCCACAGCTCTGGAGTGCTCTTTTGAAAAAGGCACAGCACTTCTTTGAGCATGTGTGTCTCCCTGAACTTGTAGGCTGTTACTTCATTCAGGGTGCAAGACAGATGCCACTTCAAGGGATTTCTATTCCTGCAGGGAATCAGAAAAGAACACGTAAAACATCCAACACAGAGGTTTAGGGTTAGTTGTGTGTCTTCTTTTATCTGAATTGCTGTATTATTTTGCATTATTTAGATATGGACTAGCCTTCTGTTGCAAGTTGACTGACCAAAGAAGACACGGTCTTTCTTTTACTTACACTCACCGGCCACTTTATTAGGCACACCTGTCCAA
>NC_079211.1:30455675-30480675 GCF_029633865.1 Lampris incognitus | reverse complement strand
TTTATTGTCGGCCAAACAAGTGTGCACGTATAAGACAATTGACTTATTGGGATGCTTACACGATAAAACAAGAGCATAATGCAACATTCTGAACTGTATAAAAGAAAACAACAGTAAAAAGGGAAAAACAGAATATCTAAGCGTTTAATGTAATCTGAGCGTGTCTAAAGGGACTTTTCTCATAGTTGCTGTCACGTTACTCTCAGAGGACACCAACCCTTAAAGGTATGCTGGTACTACAAATTTGTGGTGAATTATTTCAGTGCAGGAAATATGGAACTTCTGCCCTTGGGCAATAGGCTGCACAATGCATTTGCATGGACAGTTATAGGAGGACAGAAACCTGGGTGTGTATAACAATATGATCCAACGTCTATGCATGTTCAAGTTGAATCAGTTCATCTGGACACAACATTTATTGAGAGAGAAACGTTTCATCACTCATCTAAGTGACTTCTTCAGTCTCAGCTGACTGCAGGTATGCCCACCCTTATAAACAATACAGTGAGTTGCATAATGACCGATTACTACGATTGGTTTCATATGCAAATAGCCGTGAGCATTAGCTACAGTTACAATGGCCACGTGTACTTTTCATAAAGGATTGGGGAATGGTTGCATTGTAAGATGGCGAAACACCGCGTCGCAGTTGCTTTCAAACCCCAAAACACGCTGCACCAGAAATTGGTGCACTGCAAGGATCGGGTCCCCCGGCACAAACAGAGCAATATAGTGTACGCTGGTAAGTGCCAGGAGGATTGCCGTGACTTGTACATCGGGGAAACCAAACAGACGCTGGCCAAGAGGATGGCACAACACAGAAGAGCTAACACGTCAGGCCAGGACTCCACAGTCTACACCATCTACAGACCAGTGGCCACTCTTTCAAGGATGAGGATGTGCACATCCTTGATAGGTAGGAATTCTGGTTTGAATGGGGAGTCAAAGAGGCCATCTATGTGAAGAGGGAATGACCATCCCTGAACCGGGGGGGGGGGTAAGAGTACACCTGTCACCATCTTACAATACTGTGATTGCAAACTTTCCCCAGTCCTCTGTGATTAGTACACATGGCCATTGAAACTCTAGTTAATGCTCCCACCTATTTGCATATGAAACCGATCATTGGTTTTGGTCGTTATGCCATTGTATAAGGGTGGGGATACCTGCAGTCAGTTGGGACTGAAGAGGTCACTTAGATGAGCGATGAAACGTTTCTCTCAATAAACGTTGTGTCCCGATGAACTGATTCAACTTTAATATGATCCAATGGTTTTTTAAAAATTATTTGTCTTGAATGGATACATGTATTGCTGCTGATATACTTTCAGAAATAAAAGCTTGCGGACATTACACTGATGCAAAGGCTAATGGTCTGTGTGTGTGTGTGTGTGTGTGTGTGTGTGTGTGTGTGTGTGTGTGTGTGTGTGTACGTATGTATTTCAGGTTTGCAGTTCACTACATTCCTGAGCATCGCCACCTCCTCCATCTTTCACAGGAGAGGAGAGGAAAAGATAGGACATGAGAGAAGGAGAGGAAGAGAGAAAGGGAGGAGCACAGGTGGACAGAAAAGTGTCAAGGAAGAGAGCGGAGCAGATGGAGGGGGGTGTAGAAAAGTGGAGAGTTCATAGGAAAGATGTGCAGAGAGAAGAGGAGGGACTGAAAGCGATATTGAAAATGGTGGCTTGCAGCTTTTTGTGACAGGGTCAGGCTTATTAGAGCCCCTGAATCTGTCATGATACTTGTCCCCTGCCGTCCACTGTAATCGATGCAAGTACAGGAGCGAACCAACAAGGCCTACCATACATCTCACACGCACACACACACACACATGCGCGCACACACACATGCACACACCAGCAGTTACACGAAAAGTCAAGGTATCACCACCAGTGCACATAGTGGACAGTAGGGCACACACACCTCACCAATACCACACACAGTCATGGTTGCACAGGCAACCTCAGACGGGCCTTATCAGCCCACCTGTCCAAAAAAATTCGAGAGGAAAAAAAAATCACCTGGCTGGCAACTCAATCTTCTTCAGCGCTTAGCTTAGCTTACGCCAACCATCTGGCTCAGCAGCTCTTGCTCCCTCCCTCCCTCCCTCCCTCCCTCCATTCACATTAACTCTCCCTCACTTATTCTTTCTCTCTCTTATTCTTTTTAAAGCATGTCAGCAGTTAAGGCTGCTAGCGAGGCTAAGCATCTCCAGGCCTCTTGGTTGATGGGTGCTGGTGCTTTCTGTGTTTAAATGTGAGTGTTTGTGTGTGTGTGTGTGTGTGTGTGTGTGTGTGTGTGTGTGTGTGTGTGTGTGCGCATGCGCTTGTGTGTGTGTGTACGTGCATGTGTGTGTATGTGTGTGTTTGTGTAGATGTGCGCGCCTGCATGTCCGCGTGTGTTTCACAGATGGCAAGGGGGCGAGAGGGAGGTTTTTCGAGGGGGGTGGCGGGTGGTTAGGCTGTCTGAGACAAGTCCGTCTGCGGGCATCTGCACAAGCAGTTAACCCCCCGTGGCCACCGCCATCGCCACCTCGCAATCCAGCGCCTGCTTCTTGGCAACATTTTGCGTTGCAGGGCAGTCGATGAAAGATGATGATGAGAGATGACGACTTCTCTTGACCTCAGATGTGTCTTTTCGCCGCCAAGCTTGGCTGTTTGTGCCAGAGGATGATTAGCATGGTGAATGATAGGCTATACGTCGTGGTAATACTGGGAATTGAACAGCCCATGAATGAGAGGAGCGTGGCTACATGTCATTTTCAGGCAGGGCATGTGTCTGCCTATGTGTGTTCATATGATCTGTGTGCTTGCGTGTATTTGTGTCTATTATGTGAGAGTGTGTGTCCGTGTGTGTGTTTGTAAGGGTGTGTGGGTATGCTTTCAAACATACATTTGTGTATGCATGTGCATGCTGGTGTGTGTGTTTGTGTGTGTGTGCCTGCATTTGTCTCGGTGTGTGTGTTGGCGAGTGGCTGTGTAGTGTCTGCCTATTTGTGTACTGCTGATGAAGTCTTCGATTTGAGGCCGGTCTCAGGGTTTATGTCGGTCTTTGAATGTGAGAACGCTTATAGAAGTTGTGTTTGTAGTGTGTCATTAAAGACTGCCGAATTCTTTCTTCTGCCGGCGTATTGATCACAAATTACGTTGTTATATTTAACGACATGGCTGCTCACCATTGGGACTAAGGTTAAAATGACTTTTTTCTGCAGACTTTAATGTCTCGCGTGATGTTTTCGTCACGTCGGGCTCTCCCCAATCAAAGGAAACTTCTCGATGCTTGAATTTCCATAGGAATCCCGTCCACTGTTCTTTTGAACCATCATAGAGTTGGCCTCCTTCCAGAATAGAGGGAAATAGGCTTATTTTGTTTTCTTTTAATTTTTCCCCTTTTTCTCCCCAATTGTATCCGGCCAATTACCCCACTCTTCTGATCCGTCTCGGTCGCTGCTCCACCCCTTCTGCCGATCCGGGGAGGGCTGCAGACCACCACAAGCATCCTCCGAAACATGTGGAGTTGCCAGCCGCTTCTTTTCACCTGACAGTGAGGACTTTCACCAGGGGGACGTAGCATGAAGGAGGGTCACACTATTCCCCCCAGTTCCCCCTCCCCCCCGAACAGGTGCCCGACTGACCAGAGGAGGCGCTAGTGCAGCGACCACGACACATACCCACATCTGGCTTCCCACCCACATACATGGCCAATTATGTCAGCTGACCAAGCTAGGTTTATTTATTTTGTATGGATGTGTGACAGAGTAGTATACATTCCAGATATGGGTTATAACAGCACTTGTGTCTCCTGATTAAAGCAAAATCTCCCTCCCTTTCTCACACACACACACCTCTGAGCATTCATGCAGTCATATGAACCGTGCACTCCAACCTAGGGATAGGTAATAATTCAATATTAACATGTGCTATTTTACAATGGTGTTGCATTGGAATGAAATTTGGACATTGTCATATTGCGATGCACATTTTTGTTGCCTAAATTAATCATGACTACAATCTATTACCTAAAATTGCTCGCAAAATTAGGCCTGAAATACAGTGCTGCTTGAAAGTTTGTGAACCCTCCAGACATGGTCACTGTTTTTGTAAAAAACATTAAAATAAGCTTATTACACATGCATCCAAATCCCAATTTGTAAAGCACACCTTCCAAATAATGGACACATGCACAAAAAGAGATATATTTTCATTATTTAATTCAACAAAGGTAGTTTATTTCATAAAAACTGAAAATTTAACATGTGCAAAAGTATGTGAACCCTTGTATTAGTAGCTTGTGGCTCCTCCTTTTGCAGCCATTACTTCAACCAAACGTCTTCTGTAACCACTAACCAGTCTCTCGCATCTGCTTATGGGGATTTTTGCCCACTCCTCCTTGCAGAACTCAGCCAGTTGAGAGAGGTTGGAGGGACATCTGGTATGTACCAACTTCTTCAGGTCTCGCCACAACATTTCAATTGGATTAAGATCCGGACTTTGACTGGGCCTATCCAGAGTACGAATCCTCTTTCTCTGAAGCCATTCCTTTGTAGTTTTGCTGGAATGCTTTGGGTCATTGTCTTGTTGCATAATCCATTTTCGTCCCAGCTTCAACTCCCTGACTGATGGCAAAAGATTCTGGTCAAGAATTTGTTGATATGCCAGAGAATCCATGGTTCCTTGGATAACATGGAGTCGTCCAGGTCCAGAAGCAGAAAAGCAGCCCCAGACCTTCACATTTCCACCACCATGCTTCACTGTTGGGAGGAGGTTCTTTTCTTCATATGCAGTGTTGGCTTTTCTCCAAACATGTTGGTTTTGATTGTGACCAAATAATTCTATTTTGGACTCGTCTGTTCAGAGAATGGACTTCCAGAAGGCCTCTGGTTTGTCCAAGTGCTCTCTGGCAAAGTTGAAACGGGCAGCTTTGTTCTTTTTTGAGAGCAGAGGCTTCCTTCTAGCAACCCTCCCATGAATGTAATGGCTATTCAATTTTCATCTGATTGTAGACGCATGCACATTTGTCCCAGATGCTACCAGAGAGGTCTGCAACTCTCTAGAGGTGATGTGTGGGTTGGCCTTTACCTGATTTATTATTTTTCTGGTGCTTCTGGGTGATGGTTTTGATGGGCGTCCACTTCTAGGCAGAGTTGCTGTCATGTTGAAGGCCCTCCATTTGTAAATTATTTGTCTTACAGTGGATGGATGGAGCTGGAATCTTTTGGAGATGGTCTTATATCCCTCCCCAGACTGATGGGCTATCACTGCCCTCTTCTTCATGTCCTCGGATATCTCCTTTGCTCTCGGCATTGTTGATTTGTATGGGACCACAGTGGTTTGGTTGGTTTCCTCTCTCTTTTAATTAGTGCAGGCCAAACCCTTTCCCAAGGATGTCTCATTTCATTGGTCTGCTTAAATGATTAATTAAGCACCCAAATGTGTTTCACCCGAGTCTGTTACCTGCTTGACTTAACCAATGCAGCTGGGGGTTCACTTACTTTTGCACATACACTAATTCCATGTTTCATGTAGTTTTTGGGCTACTTAAACAAGTCCCACTAAACAAGTACCTGCAACTGATAAACATATATCTGACATTTCATACATAAAAACTGGTGATGATAGAATAAGAAAATCATGGTAAAACAACAGAAAAATCTAAACTGCTCAAGGGGTTCACATACTTTCAAGCAGCACTGTATTTGAGGGAGTATTTAGAGAAAAGTTTTGGTTTGGTAGCATACCCTACATGACCAAACAGTTCAATGTGATGAGCTGGCATAAGCAGATATTGTGATGTATTAGGATAATGTGTAAAATTCCTTATGATTACTGCAATAATTATATTTTCCGTATCATCCAGCACCACACACACACACACACACACATTATATTTACAGCCATTTTGTCAGCGTAATCATTGGCACATCACACACTAGGTGCTGCAGTGTGACAGTAATGGCACAGTGCAGGGTTGCCACATCTGTTTCTGAGCCGTGCATGGGTGCTGGACAGTAGAGGCGTTGGTATGCATTGATTAGACTAAGGCTGTCTTTACCCGACCACCAGGTTTCTTACTGGGGCTTCCATAAACTGTTTACTAAGGAGTCTGTTGCCATGGTTTTTAGCCATGATCCAATCAGTGGTTTTGACCACTGAGCTTCATTTGTTCCTCCCTAAAGCCCGTGCCTTCTGCATCAACCAACTGTCGTGGTCACCAGACCAAGCGTTCTTAACTGTGCATGTAATGAACTGTGCAAAAATACCCTTTATGATGAACCCAGGGAGATTTGAGGATGATTTGACAAGTACTTGGACAAGTTGTGGGAAGAGAGTCTTTACAAGCTGAGCTCTTTGGCACATTGGTGACTTTTTTTTTTCTCTTCCGGAGATAGGGACTTTGATTGAAAAAAAAAAAAGAGATCGCTATCGTGATAACCTAATAACATGTGTTGTGTGTGCGGGAGTTCTAGTTGGAAACACATGTTAGTCACACTTTTTGATCTCCCTTGAAAATAAGCTTTCCCAAAAACTCACCTTAATGACACCCTTGGGCAAGATAAGATGAAAGCCAGATAAGATAAGAGAGGGTTTTTTTTCTTTCTGTCAAAATCAGCTTTACTGTGATCTCACATGTCCTTTTCTCTTTCGTTTGCCTCATCCTTTCCACCCTCACCCTCTCTCTCTATTTATTTTGCTTTATCTCGTTCTCTCGCTCAACCGCCCTTTTCAGGGCTGTCTCTCCACTCTCTTCTAATGGCTCGCTTGTAGCAATGAACAGGATTCTTTCATATATATATAACTTCCACAGCCAAATGTGGGCAATGCAGGCTGAACATACAGCCACAAAGGGAGGTCAGGCCGTGCCGGAGTGACGGGCACACACTCGGTGTGTCAGCGAGGTCAGGGTCCTGCCTTTCTATGAGCTGCAGACTGCACTCTTTAGTATTTAATAGTCTTGTAAGCTGTTTATTTAGACCCTTTGCACCTCTCTTAACAGGAAGCTGTCTCCCTCAATTGGATTACAGCTAATCAAATACTATACACATGCAGAGTCAACAGACAGGAGGTGTCATGCGGCCCTCCCCTCATTCCACCGCTCCTCTCTCACCCAGCCTCCCTAGGTGGTAAGTAACTAGTTGCAACGCTAGCGTTTGTGTTAGTGGATTGTTGTAACGCCACTGCTTTTTCTGAACATGTTTGGCGATTCTGCGTTTATGCTTTGAATAAGCATGCATGCTAAAGCATGCACTGTTGCTAAAAAACATGTGTATGTTTTATATATGAGGTGCAGGGAATACAATAAAACTCAGCATTTATAGTTAATCACATCATATAATACTATAGACTGGTCTATGTAGACTGAGATGGAGCAGTTACATAATCTATAGACAAAAATGAAGAATAAAATGATCAAAATGGACCACAGTGACACAGATGGCCCTGATTCTATTTTTTTTAAAATACGCAACCCTAAACTACCCCCACCTTTAACATGTGCCACCCCACCCCGTCTCCCACAGGCCAGTTTGTCTGCCCTGCAGGGACACAAGGCAACGTGTGACTGTTTGAAGACTGTAAAGCTAGTCATTGGGCAATTAATGGGCACCAAAAGGGCGCTGTTAGGAAAGTATTCACTTGCGACAGGAGCTTACTCCGTTTTGTTGGACACTTGAGGATGAGCAGCGAGAAGATTATGCTCTGAAATAACAAAACTTGGAATTGTAATCGAAGTTTGCGTGCGTGCTAATGTGTGGCATTATGCAAAAGCGTGCAGCAGGTCTTCGGGGCTTGTTTATTTTGACAACTGTATTAACCTGACAGATGAGTCGGCAGAACAGCTGCTGATGAATTCTCATGTAAATTGCAGTGCCAGCTGTTGCTGTTCCGGCTTGGGTCTTGCATTTGGATCTCCAAAGTTTGGGAGGTTACATCCACCCTTAATGGGACTGTAAAGTTGTATACAACCTTTTCCTGAGAGTGCTTCTCCTTTCTCCCTGGTTCCCATTTGCTGTTTTGTGTTATTGTAGTCATTCAATTGCTCTCAGTCAGTCAGTCAGTCTGTCAGTCTGTCAGTCAGTCACTTGCTTGCTGACTCGCTAATTTGCTCATAGTTCTATTTCCTAATGCACTCATCAAGTAACCAAGGCATGGAAAGAATGAGATGGTGAGCGAGAGAGAGAGAGAGAGAGAGAGAGAGAGAGAGAGAGAGAGAGAGAGAGAGAGAGAGAGAGCAAAAGAGAGAGAGAGGGATGACCAAAAAGAGGTAGAGTTCTGGACATGGACAGAGAGAGAGAGAGAGAGAGAGAGAGAGAGAGAGAGAGAGAGAGAGAGAGAGAGAGAGAGAGAGAGCGCGAGAGATGACCAAAAAGAGGTAGAGTTCTGGATGTGGGCAGTCTGTTTTTCTCTTGAAATAGGCAGCTGCCACTCCTTAAAATGGCTCTCCTCTGATAGCGCTGCGGTTGTTATTGTTGTTATTGCTTCTTGAATGTTTTTGATTCCAAAGTCCATCTTACTTGAATGGCAGCTAGGCCGCCGTCTCCATCAGTGACAGTATATATGCCAGTGATGATTGAGAGGGAGCACTGGGGTTTACGTGCCTCGAACTTCAAAGATGCTACGAGTCCAAAGAGTCTTATTCAGCCCCCAAAGACCCTTCCAACAGACTCACGATTCACCCAGAACCCAATACGCATAAGCAATTATGTGATCTGAGACTAAGCACATATACACCCAGTCTCTCTCTCTCTCTCTCTCTAGCTCTTTTTTTCCCTCATTCTGTCTCTGAAAACACACACACACACACACACAAGCACATTTATACACACAGACATTTTTTTTAAAAGACTCGGGAGATTTTTTATACGACTCAATCTCTCTCTTTCCGTCTCTATTTCAGTGCATGCTCCATTGTGCACAGGTGCACGTGCTGCTGCTTCCATTCATAATCAAAGGCAGCCGAAGCATATGTCTCCCTTCACTTTATGCTACTACTGCCCTACATATCATCGCTGGGGTGGAGACCCATCAAGGGGTAAGGTCTAATTAATAATGCTGCCATTGTTGTCGACATCTCTGTGTCTCTGGCAACATCCCGTTATGTTACCCCATTCCAGTCACCAAGAGATGCATCCTGCGGAGGTGAATGCAGAAGCATACACGTGGGTTGGTTAGGTGTTCCTTATGGCATGGTTGATTCAGAACGTATAGCGCAAATCTAGATAGGAGTCATTTTTGTTGCAATTAGGACCGTAAGAGGAGAAGGAGAGAGACAGGGAAGGAGAGGGAGAAGCACAGGCAGGCAAGTTGCCACAGAGATAGAAATACACACAGATGGGCTAGACAGACGGACAGACAGACGGGTAAAAAAATATGTAGGCATGCAGACTTGAATGCAAGGATGTGGATATACCATCATCATAGATACGATCTCGTGCACAAACACATACCCAAATACACACATACACACACATTTACATGGATCTACACAATGCACGTATACACAAGTATATGGGTACAGCTATGTAATGAATACTCACAGTGGTATGTGTTTTTGTGTGTGCCTACACACAAACACACACATACACTACCGTTCAAAAGTTTGGGATCACATTGAAATGTCCATATTTTTGAAGGAAAAGCACTGTACTGTTCAATGAAGATAACTTTAAACTAGTCTTAACTTTAAAGAAATACACTCTATACATTGCTAATGTGGTAAATGACTATTCTAGCTGCAAATGTCTGGTTTTTGGTGCAATATCTACATAGGTGTATAGAGGCCCATTTCAAGCAACTATCACTCCAGTTGTTAGGGCTCGGTCTGTTGACCAACCTGGCAACCAGCAATGAGAGCGGGGGAGGGGCGCGTCTGAAACACCTGCAGCCTGCCTACTCGTTTACCACTCTAGTATAAGTTTGTTTGCTTTCCAGAACTCGTCGCGAGTTCGTCCTGAACAGTCCCGTGAGTAAATTCTTCGTCTCGAGTTTTGTGACATTTCTGTGTCTCCCGGTGGAGTACAGATTGTAGTATTCTCCGTGTTTTTGCTTGTTTGATTATTCCCTTGTGTCAGTTCTCCTTGAGAGCTTGTTCGGAGAAGAACTCTCTTTGTGTTTTCCCCATTGGATTTTCCCATCGTGATTTTCTAGTTGAGATCAAGTTTTTGATATTCTAATTTCTCCCCTCTCACTGTGGATCTTATTACTCGGTTGGACTTCTACCTTAAAGGAGCAGTTTGTGTTTTTCCCCTTTCGGACTTTAAAGGAGCAGTTTGTGTTTTTTCCCTTTCGGACTTTAAAGGAGCAGTTTACGTTTTTTCCCTTTCGGACTTTAAAGGAGCAGTTTACTTTTTTTCCTTTTCGGATTAAGGGGGCAGTTTACGTTTTCCCATTTTTAAGAAGCTATTCTCAAGTTCCGCCTGAAGCGCCTCCCCCTTCTGTCCAGGCCCGGCCGGCTCTCCTCTACGAGTCCTGCCAGGTTGGTGCTTTACTTTGTCTTGTGTTGTCGCTATTGGGTTCGTTCTACAAACCTTAACAGTACGAACTCGCCTTCACTATGAACCCAGACAACCCAGACGCCAATCCTGTCCAGGCTGCTCTCTATAAGCAGATTCAGCTTACAGCCTCCCACGGCCAGCAACTACAAGAGGCCGCTGTTGCCATGCAGGGCCTCCGGGCTCAGGTGCAACCCCTCCAGGCTTCGGTGGATTCTCTTTCGGCCCAGCAAGCGGCGCTCGCGAGCCAACAAGAGGAGGTTCTTAAGCAGTTGCAAACTCTCACAGCGGCTATCACCATCCAGCCAGCTGTCCCACCAGTTCCGGCCGCCCCTCCTCCAGCAGTGCCCGCAGCCGTTGCCTTAGACAATCCTACCGTTTATGTTTCGGATTTCCGGGAGCCCAGTATCTCCAATCCCAGGCCTTTTGATGGCAACTTTGAGACCTGTGCCACGTTCATCATGCAGTGTGAGCTTGTCTTCGCCCACCATTCCAGGGGGTTCACCACAGATGCTGCAAAAGTTGCTTACGTGACTAACCTGCTGACTGGCCGCGCTGCTCAGTGGGCCACTGCTTCCTGGTCCATGGGGGCCAGTTTCTGCTCTTCCTACGATGACTTTGTGGCTGAGCTTCGGAAGGTATTCCATCATCCAGTGTACGGTCAGGATCCGGGTGTCCGATTGAGCAGGATCCAGCAGGGCAGTGGCAGTGTCACTGACTACTCAGTCGAGTTCAGGCTGGCTGCGGCTGAGAGTGGCTGGAACGACCAGTCACTTCGGGTAACCTTCCGTAGGGGCCTCAGCGATGCCGTCAAGGATCAGCTAGCCACCCGGGAGGATCCTACCTCTCTCGACGACCTTATCAGCCTTGCCATCCGCATCGATGGACGTCTCCGCGAGAGAAGGCGCGAGCGAGGTCTACGGGGAACCGTTTCTACCTCTCAGCCATCCAGAGCTTCCGAAGGGGGCTCTTCTTCGTCGCACTCCACTTCCCCTGTGGCAAGCCTCTCCTCCTCCCAGACAGTGACAGAGGAGGAACCTATGCAGCTTGGGCGTACACGACTGACTCCCGCTGAACGTGAGGCCCGGTTCAAGGCAGGTCTCTGTCTTTACTGCGGTCTTAAGGGACACCGGATCAGCGAGTGTCCTACGCGGCCAAAAGATTAGGCTCACTGGGACCCCGGGAGATCCTAGTGAGCCGTCTTTCCTGTTTCCGCCATCCTGCTCCGGCTAACCATCTTGTGAGCGTTACCCTGGCTTGGGCAGACCAGCGGCTCACTGTAGGCGCACTCATCGATTCGGGAGCTGATGGGTGTTTCTTGGACTCTACGTTTGCTGCTCAAGCTAACATTCCATGTGAGGAATTGGAGAGGCCAATAGAGGCCTTTGCTCTGGATGAGCGCCGCCTGGCCAGTGTTACCCGACAGTCCTGTCCCGTGTCTCTCACTATTGCTGGAAACCATGTGGAGAGCCTTCAGTTCTTCGTCATCCAGTCTCCCTTAGTTCCTGTGATCTTGGGGCGTCCCTGGTTGGCTCAGCATGAGCCACACATTGCTTGGTCGTCTGGTAACATTTTGGAGTGGAGCTCCTCCTGTCACGCCCGGTGTCTTCAGGCCGCACCTGGTCCAGCAGTCCAGACTGTTCCGATTGCCCCTCCTCCCGATCTTTCCTCTGTTCCTCCCGAGTATCATGATCTCGGGGAGGTCTTCAGCAAGACGCGGGCTCAGTCTCTCCCTCCGCATCGGCCATATGATTGTGCTATCAACCTCCGTCCTGGGGCCTCTCTCCCTAGCAGTCGTCTTTACAGCCTTTCCATCCCCGAGAAGGCTGCTATGGACGATTACATTTCAGAATCGTTGGCGGCAGGGCTCATCCGACCCTCATCCTCCCAGGTGGCAGCTGGTTTCTTTTTCGTTAAGAAGAAGGATGGTGGTCTCCGACCCTGCATTGATTATCGCCAACTCAACGACATCACCATCAAGAATAAATACCCCCTGCCTCTGATGAGCTCCACCCTCGAACCCCTGACCCAGGCGACTGTCTTCACTAAGCTGGATCTCCGGAACGCCTACCATCTCGTTCGGATCCGGAAAGGGGACGAGTGGAAGACAGCCTTTAAGACTCCCCGTGGTCATTATGAGTACCCGGTAATGCCGTTCGGCCTCACCAACGCCCCGGCGGTGTTCCAGGCACTCATGAATGACATCCTTCGCGACATGCTCGACCAATTCGTTGTCGTCTACCTTGATGACATCCTCATCTTCTCCAGGTCCCTCGAGGAGCATGTCCAGCACGTGCGGCAGGTTCTCGAACGCCTCCTTCGTAACCGGCTGTTCGTCAAGGCTGAGAAATGCCTGTTCCATTCTGAGTCAGTGGACTACTTAGGTTTTATCGTGGAGGGAGGCAAGACTCGAGCTGATCCTCGCAAGATCAAAGCGGTGGTGGAATGGCCGGATCCTAAGTCACGTAAGGAACTGCAGAGCTTCCTCGGGTTCGCGAACTTTTACAGGAGGTTCGTCCGAAACTACAGCTCTGTAGCAGAACCCCTCACCCATCTAACCTCCCCCTCTCAGCCGTTCGTCTGGTCCCCAGCTGCTCGCTCTGCATTTCTGTCGCTCAAGGAGAGGTTCACCAGTGCCCCCGTCCTACTCCATCCCGATCCCAAGAGGCAGTTCATAGTTGAGGTGGACGCTTCGGACACCGGATTGGGGGCTGTGCTCTCCCAACGATCAGAGGCCGACCAGAAGGTTCATCCTTGCGCGTTCTTCTCCCGCCGGTTCCTTCCCGCCGAGGAGAACTACGATGTTGGTAATCGGGAGCTTCTCGCTGTAGTGGCTGCACTTGAGGAATGGCGCCATTGGCTGGAGGGGGCAGAGCATCCATTTACCATCTGGACTGATCATAAGAACCTGACGTTCATCCGGGCAACCAAACGTCTCAATGGTCGGCAGGCACGGTGGGCCAGCTTCCTCAGTCGGTTCGACTTCACACTGACTTATCGTCCTGGCTCCCGCAACACCAAGGCAGATGCTCTGTCTCGTCAACACCTTAAGGAACCTGTAACGGTGGAACCAAGTCCCGTCCTCCCTGAGACCAAGGTCGTTGGCGTGGTGACCTGGGGCCTTGAAACGGTGGTCAAGCGCGCCTTGCGCTCCAGTCCAGCCCCGAGCAACGTGCCGCCTCGCCGACTGTTTGTTCCGGACTCAGTGAGGTCTCGGGTCCTCAAATGGGGCCACACCAGTCAGCTCGCTTGCCACCCTGGAGTCCACCGCACTTTCACTTTCATAGCTCGACGGTTCTGGTGGCCCACTATGAGGAGGGACGTCAAGGAGTTCGTCATGGCCTGCACCATCTGTGCCCGCAGCAAGGCCTCTCACCAGGCACCGGCTGGTCTGCTGCAGCCCCTTCCTATTCCCAGTCGGCCCTGGTCCCATGTGGCGTTGGATTTTGTCTCTGGACTTCCTCCGTCTCAGGGCAACACAGTGATCCTGACGGTGGTGGATCGCTTCAGCAAGGGTGTTCACCTGGTGGCTTTGCCTAAGCTTCCTTCTGCTTCAGAAACCGCTGACCTCCTGATGAGCCACGTCTTCCGTTTGCATGGACTTCCCAAGGACATTGTGTCAGACAGAGGGCCCCAGTTTGTTTCCCGTGTGTGGCGTGCTTTCTGCAAGGGGTTGGGCGCCTCGGTCAGCCTTTCGTCGGGATATCATCCGCAGACTAACGGACAGACTGAGAGGATGAACCAGAGTGTGGAATCTGCTCTCCGTTGCGTCGCTGCCAAGAAGCCAACCTCCTGGAGTCAGTTTCTCCCCTGGGTCGAGTATGCGGTCAACTCCCTGGTCAGCTCCGCCACCGGCCTCTCGCCCTTTGAGGCATCCCTGGGTTACCAGCCGCCCGTCTTCTCTGCACAGGAGTCCGAAGTGGAGGTTCCCTCCGTGCAGACTCATCTGGACCGCTGTCGTCGTGTCTGGGAGATCACCAGGGCTGCGCTGCTCCGTGCTACGGAACGTGCCAGACGAGGAGCTAACCGTCGCCGATCCACAGCACCAGCTTACCAACCCGGACAGAGAGTCTGGCTGTCCACCAAGGATCTCCCCCTTCAGTCCTCTGCCAAGAAGCTGAATCCCCGGTTCGTTGGACCCTTCGAGATCCAGGAAGTACCCAGTCCTGCAGTTGTGCGTCTTAAGCTCCCGGCCTCCATGAAGATCCATCCGGTTTTTCATGTGTCCCGAGTAAAGCCTGTCTCCGAGAGCCCCCTTATGCCTCCGGCCCCAGCTCCGCCTCCCCCTGAGATTGTGGATGGGCATCCACAGTGGAAGGTCCGTCGGCTGATGGACGTCCGACGCAGGGGACGGGGGTTCCAGTATTTGGTTGACTGGGAGGGCTATGGGGTGGAGGAACGAAGCTGGGTATCCCGCCAGCTCATCATGGACCCTGGTCTGCTCGCTGAGTTCTATCGCCGTCACCCTGACAAGCCTGGCAGGTCGCCTGGTGGCTCCCGTAGAGGGGGGGGGTACTGTTAGGGCTCGGTCTGTTGACCAACCTGGCAACCAGCAATGAGAGCGGGGGAGGGGCGCGTCTGAAACACCTGCAGCCTGCCTACTCGTTTACCACTCTAGTATAAGTTTGTTTGCTTTCCAGAACTCGTCGCGAGTTCGTCCTGAACAGTCCCGTGAGTAAATTCTTCGTCTCGAGTTTTGTGACATTTCTGTGTCTCCCGGTGGAGTACAGATTGTAGTATTCTCCGTGTTTTTGCTTGTTTGATTATTCCCTTGTGTCAGTTCTCCTTGAGAGCTTGTTCGGAGAAGAACTCTCTTTGTGTTTTCCCCATTGGATTTTCCCATCGTGATTTTCTAGTTGAGATCAAGTTTTTGATATTCTAATTTCTCCCCTCTCACTGTGGATCTTATTACTCGGTTGGACTTCTACCTTAAAGGAGCAGTTTGTGTTTTTTCCCCTTTCGGACTTTAAAGGAGCAGTTTGTGTTTTTTCCCTTTCGGACTTTAAAGGAGCAGTTTACGTTTTTTCCCTTTCGGACTTTAAAGGAGCAGTTTACTTTTTTTCCTTTTCGGATTAAGGGGGCAGTTTACGTTTTCCCATTTTTAAGAAGCTATTCTCAAGTTCCGCCTGAAGCGCCTCCCCCTTCTGTCCAGGCTCGGCCGGCTCTCCTCTACGAGTCCTGCCAGGTTGGTGCCTTACTTTGTCTTGTGTTGTCGCTATTGGGTTCGTTCTACAAACCTTAACACCAGTGTTCTAATGGTACAATGTGTTTGCTCATTGGCTCAGAAGGCTAATTGATGATTAGAAAACCCTTGTGCAATCATGTTCACACATCTGAAAACAGTTTAGCTCGTTACAGAAGCTACAAAACTGACCTTCCTTTGAGCAGATTGAGTTTCTGGAGCATCACATTTGTGGGGTCAATTAAACGCTCAAAATGGCCAGAAAAAGAGAACTTTCATCTGAAACTCGACAGTCTATTCTTGTTCTTAGAAATGAAGGCTATTCCATGCGAGAAATTGCTAAGAAATTGAAGATTTCCTACACCGGTGTGTACTACTCCCTTCAGAGGACAGCACAAACAGACTCTAACCAGAGTAGAAAAAGAAGTGGGAGGCTGCGTTGCACAACTGAGCAAGAAGATAAGTACATTAGAGTCTCTAGTTTGAGAAACAGACGCCTCACAGGTCCCCAACTGGCATCTTCATTAAATAGTACCCGCAAAACACCAGTGTCAACATCTACAGTGAAGAGGCGGCTGCGGGATTCTGGGCTTCAGGGCAGAGTGGCAAAGAAAAAGCCATATCTGAGACTGACCAATAAAAGAAAAAGATTAAGATGGGCAAAAGAACACAGACATTGGACAGAGGAAGACTGGAAAAAAGTGTTGTGGACGGATGAATCCAAGTTTGAGGTGTTTGGATCACAAAGAAGAACGTTTGTGAGACGCAGAACAAATGAAAAGATGCTGGAAGAATGCCTGACGCCATCTGTTAAGCATGGTGGAGGTAATGTGATGGTCTGGGGTTGCTTTGGTGCTGGTAAGGTGGGAGATTTGTACAGGGTAAAAGGGATTCTGAATAAGGAAGGCTATCACTCCATTTTGCAACGCCATGCCATACCCAGTGGACAGCGCTTGATTGGAGCCAATTTCATCCTACAACAGGACAATGACCCTAAACACACCTCCAAATTGTGCAAGAACTATTTAGAGCAGAAGCAGGCAGCTGGTATTCTATCGGTAATGGAGTGGCCAGCGCAGTCACCAGATCTGAACCCCATTGAGCTGTTGTGGGAGCAGCTTGACCGTATGGTACGCAAGAAGTGCCCATCCAACCAATCCAACTTGTGGGAGCTGCTTCTGGAAGCGTGGGGTGCAATTTCTCCAGATTACCTCAACAAATTAACAGCTAGAATGCCAAAGGTCTGCAATGCTGTAATTGCTGCAAATGGAGGATTCTTTGACGAAAGCAAAGTTTGATGTAAAAAAAATCTTATTTCAAATACAAATCATTATTTCTAACCTTGTCAATGTCTTGACTCTATTTTCTATTCATTTCACAACATATGGTGGTGAATAAGTGTGACTTTTCATGGAAAACACAAAATTGTTTGGGTGATCCCAAACTTTTGAACGGTAGTGTATACACTCACATGCACAGACATGCATACACGTACAGAAACACATGTACACACGTTGCATGTCTTTATGAATACATGAAGACACAAACATACATTAAAGATACCCTCATAGATGCAGGCTGGAGGCAGTGGGGTTGCGGTGGGGCAGATTGGGGTGTGGGGCTGCGTATGACGGCTGATGCTTTGTCAGAGCTGAGTGGTGCCGGACAGGATCCTGCTGGGTCTTTTGTCTTCCCTGCTAGTTGAGCGATCCGGCTGACCTGCTGGTCCCTGCCCGGTGACATGTCAGCAGGGGCTGGGTCATTGCCCTGTGCTTAAAGTTAGCCCAGGCGTCTGGATCTGTGTTTGGGTGTTGGATTGGCGGATGCATGGTGGCTGGATTGGGGGAAATCCGAACTGGTCGAATATTGGCTAGATAAATCAAACAAAGAAAGAATGGGTGAAATTAATGACGGCTGGATAAGTGCTAGGGGGGATGGATAGACAGAGGGAGGGACTGATGGGTGAATGTGAGGGAGGGAGGGAGGAATGGATGGATGTATTGAAGAAAGGACTGATGGTTGAATCAAAGGAAGGATGGCTGACTTCAGCTGATGGCTGTTTGGAAAGATGGATCGATCCATAGATGAAGGGCAGATTCCAAACGATCGTTCCAGCATAACTCGAGGATCTCAGCTTGCATTGAGGCCCAACCCTGCTGCCGGTTTTCACTCCAACCCTGATTTAACACATCTGATTCAATTAATCAAGGTCTTGGTCAGTGGGTAATTAGTAGAATCAGGTGTGTTAAATTAGGGTTGGAGTGAAAAACGACAGGATGGTGGCTCTCCAGGAGCAGGGTTGGGTGAGTGCTGTGACCCCTTCTGCTGCTGGCCAAGGTAACCAGTATGAGCTCTTCCGGTGCTTTAAATGGGCAGTCTGTAATTTCTACCAAAGTCAGGTCAAGTAATTTTTATTTGTATAGCCCACAATCACAAATTGTTCACCTTTGTCATTCAGGGATGTGAATATTAACGAATCCAAATAGATAAAACTAGCAAATTCAAATGGAAAGGTAGCGGATACCCAGCATGTGCTTTGGTAGATATCAGTTAGCATGGTTTGTGGGTCCGGCAGTGGGAGTCAGGTCTTTGGGGGTTATGGCATCACCAGGCCATCAAACAACAAGATCACTCAGCCAGCAAGGCTCCTGCATTTTTGAATGCAGACATATGGGGAGTAAGGAGGCCAAATTATGCTGTCCCCAGAAACGACAAAATATTATCCATAGTCTCTTTAAGGTACACTGGATACAAGTGCATACCAAGTGGATGGTGATTTTTATTTTTCTGTGAAGAATTTTCCCTTTATGTCGACATGCAGTTTACAATGGCCTGTGAGACGGTGGGCTGTGTAGGGATTTAGAATAACTACCTGTGAGAATAAAGAAAAGTAAAATACTCCATTTTCAATTGTATGTCATTGAAATCTCATTGGGTGGCTGGGTGACAGTTTTCAGATAAGTTTTCTTTGTGTTCTTAATTTTGCCAGGCTAATAATAGCTTGCGGTGCGTTGCTAGGCAACCTAATGGCAGGTGACAGCGGGGAGTCCAAAATCTAACCTTTGGCTGAATTGAGCTGAGAGATGGCATGTGGATGGATATCTGTCACATTATCCTTTATTTGTGCATTGTATTTTTACTTTGACAATACCATCGTCTTGTTCAGCTGGCATAAGATTTTGCTTACATGTGACCAACTTTGTTTTGAAGATGCAGCATACGTTTAAGCAGGAAATGACACCTGCAACATACAGTTATTGTCAAGCATCACTAACACTCTTCCATAACACGAGCGCCAGTCCCTATATGCGACCTTAGATGAGTCATTCTGTTCTGTACAAAATGCACAGCCATTTAGTTTGCCACTTCCTCAACACGTTTGCTTGAGGAGACGAAAGTAGCCTACTTGTAAAGTCAGAAGATAAGCTATCCTCTATTGATTTTTTCCTCTATCACAAAAGTCAGTGCGAGTGAGGGATTAATGAAACAATCAAAGACATGTGTTCCAACGTTTGCCTTAAAACATGGGCATCCTAATGGGTTAAAGGGCGGAGTGTGCAGCACGGCTACACGGTACTAAAAAAAATACTCTATGGTAGTAACCACTGTATGTACTTCAGGTTAAATCTATTCTAAATGTAATTCTTTTTTTTTTTTTTTTAATTTTTTCTCCCCAATTGTCCACGGCCAATTACCCCACTCTTCCGAGTGGTCCCGGTCACTGCTCCACCCTCTGTGCCGATCCGGAGAGGGCTGCAGACTACCACACACTTCCTCCGATACATGTGGAGCCGCCAGCCGCTTCTTTTCCCCTGAACAGTGAGGAGTTTCGCCAGGGGGACGTAGCGCATGGGAGGATCACGCTATTCCCCCCAGTTCCCCCCTTCCCCCCCAAACAGGTGCCCTGACTGACCAGAGGAGGTGCTAGTGCAGCGACCAGGACACATACCCACATCCAGCTTCCCACCCACAGACACAGCCAATTGTGTCTGTAGGGATGCCCAACCAAGCCAGAGGTAACATGGGGATTCAGACCGGTGATGCCCATGTTGGTAGGCAACAGAATAGACCACTACGCTACCCGGAAGCCTGGCTAAATTTAATTCTGATTAGCAAACAATCTCTCATTAGCAGCACTGCAGCAGTCACACAAAGATTTGGGCTTCTGAGATGGCTGGATTTGCTGTCCACTCACCAGCAGGTTGCATTATGTTTTGTTCCTGCTCAGGCTGTTTTATGGTTATCCAATGTTACTATGAAGCAGTAGGATGCATGCACATAGCATTCACCTTAGAAAACACATGGCCCATATGCAGAAAGTTGAATCAGTTCATCTGGACACAACATTTATTGACAGAAAAACATTTCACCACTCATCTAAGTGACCTCTTCAGTCTCAGCTGACTGCAGGTATCCCCACCCTTATAAACCATACAGTGGCATAACGGCCGAAAACAATGATTGGTTTCATATGCAAATTTCCGTGAGCATTAACTAGAGTTTTAAGTTCCTCAGAACAGTAGAGCTAAGGGCTGAGACACACCAAACCAGCTAGTGGCGACGAAGGCCGACTGTTGCGTTGCCTCATGTCGCCTGCCATCTGGGCCAAAAAGTGGCACTTGAACACACCGCGAAGACTACAGCCAACAGCCCTGATTCGCTAAGCTGAACAGCCAATCAGAGTGATCTCTCTCATCGACAGGCTCCGAATTGGCCGAAAAGCTGCCAACGGGGGTCCAACCAGTGCCGACGATGCGGGACACACCACAAAAACTAGAGTCACAGACGCTCACCGACAACCCGGCATTGGCCGACCGTCGGCCTGGTGTGTCAGGACCCTAACACGTCAGGCCAGGACTCGGTAGTCTACACCCATCTACAGGCCAGTGGCCACTCTTTCAAGGATGAGGATGTGCACATCCTTGATAGGGAGGAACGCTGGTTTGAATGGGGAGTCAAAGAGGCCATCTATGTGAAGAGGCAATGACCATCCTTGAACTGAGGGGGCGGGGAGGGGGCTACGAGTACATCTGTCGCCATCTTACAATGCTGTGATTGCAACTATTCCTCAATCCACTGTGCACATAGCCATTGTAACTCTAGTAATGGTCACAGCAATTTGCAAATGAAACCAATCGTTGTTTTCGGTAGTTATGCCACTGTATTGTTTATAAGGGTGGGGATACCTGCAGTCAGTTGAGACCGAAGGGGTCACTTAGATGAGTGATGAAACGTTTCTCTCTCAATAAATGTTGTGTCCAGATGAACTTATTTAAATTTCTGTGATTTTCTTACCTGGATTATTGCGCATGCATCAAGACACATAGCCTGTAACTTCTAAAAGTTCATGTGGTTGCCTGCATTCACATTTCTTTGTTTGCTGTCTGTGGCCCGTAGCATTCTGCCGTCTCTGTTTGAACAGCGTTATGACGGACTGATTTTTACTCCTATGAAGGAGGAGCAAGGGGCAAGGGGGTGATCTGCGGCTCAGAGCCAAAATAGTTTTGAAGTATCTGTGAAAAGACTCCCCGTAATCCGTTTTATTTGCTCTGCTACCTCTGAAACCATTTGTCCAAGCAGCCCCCCCCCATCCACCCCACCCGGCCATCCCGGGGATTTAGTGTGGTAGAGCAGCGGTGCAAGAGCCCACAGACAGTTAAAAAAAAAAAGCCATCTGGCCGAGGAGGTGGTGGTGGTGGTGGGGTGGGGGGTTGTACTGGGAGGTTTTGGGTAGGGGAGTCATGCTGGGCAATCAGAATGACGGACAGCAATGCAAAGTGTTTTGCGGGCTCCCACGTACATGCAAAGTAGCCCGACTTGTGAGCTTTCACAGCTCCCTCCGGTCTTCAGGTAAACACAGACTGGCCAAGGTATGCAAAGTCTCTCCCCACCTCAATCGGTGTGCGTGTGTGTGTGTGTGTGTGTGTGTGTGTGTGTGTGTGTGTGTGTGTGTGTGTGTGTGTGCGTGCGTGCGTGTGTGCATGCGTGAATGTGTTTGTGTATGGTAATAGAGTGTATATTGGCTCGCCTCTGGGATGAGTTCCTATGTGCATTTATACTGTATGTGTGTGTGTGTGTGTGTGTGTGTGTGTCAGTTTTCCGTGTCGGTGTGTGTCTGTGTTTTTTATTGTGTCAAACAAGAGTGGACAACAAGTTTATTTTTGTATTTTCTTGTTTTCTCTTTGCCTGAGGTGGTGTTTGCCGATAGAGGGTGGCTAACTGGAGAAGTTGGGGTTAGCAGGTGAAGTAAACAGCATCCATATTTCATGAGCCCTAAAAAAAAACTCCTTGCATTTGACACAGACTCAGTTCTAAGGACACTGTGAAATGGGCTCACAATCGTTCCTCTGCACTCTGAACAAATATTATAATCCCATTCTCTTATGCTTCCCATCTCACCCTCTCTCCCCTTTGCTCACCCCGATGGCGGCCCCTTTTCCCTGAGTGAAAACCCCTCAGAATGTGTGGAGGCTTCATTTTTCACTCTCCCTTTGGGGCTCTGTTGTCAGAGAGCAGCCCTTAGGAAGTCTTTATTTCTGCCAGGCAGGGCCTCTCGCGTTTCTCCACCCTCTCCCTCCGTTCTCATGGCTGTCCCCCCACCTGCTGGGATCCTGATCCCAGCCGGGGCAGGGCTTCAGCGGGGGACAATTACTGCTGCTCCCCAGCTTTGATCATCTGACCACATGGAAGCACAACAGCTGACCACATGTTTCAGCAGACAAGAAGAAGTGGAGAGAAAAAGAAAAGAGGAAGAGCTAGAATAGGGGGGGGGGAGAAGAGGGGGCGCACAAAGAAAAGAAACCCGCTTTGCATTTCAGTTGAACCCCAAAGTTTCATTGCACTTTGGAAACTGCACGGAAAAGCCACTATAATTGTCACATTTGTGTTTCAAATACTCATCTTCAGTGGAAATTCCTCTTTTCTGGCTCGGGGCAGCCGTACTTATCAGTGACAATGTGTGACTGCAGCCTCCAATACAGTTCAGTTTCAATTTGCCGTTCTCTCTTTTGTGAGTGTGGCAGAGAGCGAGAGAGAGGAGCGGTTTTGAGGCAGCACTTGTAAAAAGTGAGCTCTAATGCTACTGCAGCCGTTGGCCAAATTGTCAGGCGGCCAGCTGGGCTCTGCTGTCCTGTTCTGGGCAGTGT
This sequence comes from Lampris incognitus, assembly GCF_029633865.1. Classification (NCBI taxonomy): domain Eukaryota; kingdom Metazoa; phylum Chordata; class Actinopteri; order Lampriformes; family Lampridae; genus Lampris; species Lampris incognitus. The sequence goes on along the minus strand of NC_079211.1, from coordinate 30,457,862 downwards.
CGGGCTTTTTCTCAACTTAGGCCTCTGTTGCATTCAAAGAGCCTTTCCAAAAAGTCAGCGGCTTCTCTTGTGGGCCGTCATAGGTTACCCTGGTAAACTGGCTCACAGAAAACGAGGGGGAACACTCGGCCTTTTCAAACAGCAAAACGGATGCCGAGTTTCACAGAGTGCAGCTCCATATGCAGAAGTCAGCCCGCTGCTGATATATCAAAGATGGCTAGAGATATAGGGGGGGGGGGGATGTTGTAAATTTTTGGATTTTTTCTCCGTTTGCTCCCCAGCTGTACTTGGCCAGTTACCCTATTTTCCGAGCCGTCCCGGTCACTGCTCCACCCCCTCTGCTGATCCGGCGAGGGCTGCAGACCGCCACATGCCTCCTCTGATACATGTGGAGTCGCCAGCCGCTTCTTTTCACCTGACAGTGAGGAGTTTTGCCAGGGAGACGTAGCACGTGGGAGGATCATGCTATTTCCCCCAGTTCCCCCCCCCCCGAACAGCCACCCCGACCAGGACACATACCCACATACGGCTTCCCACCCGCAAACACGGCCAATTTTGTCGGTAGGGACACCCAACCAAGCCAGAGGTAACACGGGGATTCGAACCAGTGATCCCTGTGTTTGTAGGCAACGGAATAGACCGCCACGCCAACCGGATGCCATATGTTGTCACTTTAAGCTGTAATTGGTTTCAGACTTGCACTGTATTCATTAGAGCAGAATTCAATCAAATCGCATCCGCTTTGCATTTGTCAGACTAGACGTTATTTGAATATGTTATGCAAATAGGTGTCACAATAAACAAGGCAACCTCAAAGCATCAGGCTAAGATGCTTAGCATTCATGTGCTCCGTGTCTTGGTAAATTCACTTACACTGTGTTGTGTTGTGTCCCCTCTAACTTGCTTTATGCTTGGATTGGTGTCCAAAGCAAGTTAGTGGAGATGCAGCACCTGAACCGAGGGGGCTTAGTGGAGACCTACGGGGTGTAATGCTGAGTGAGTGTGTGTGTGTGTGTGTGGGGGTCTGGTTGTGTGGGATGGCCCCTTGGCGTGTCCCAATTGTGGAGAAGATCACTTTACCACGTTGAGGGTGCTTGAAAAGAACCTCTTCACCAGCACTTGGGCCCATCCTAGAACAACAGGGCTTGTTTTGACTGGGCTCCCACCTTTCATTGTTACCACTCTGCCAGCCAACAGGCGGCTGCTGCTTCTGCTGTGTGCATTAGAGCCTTCCCGTGGGTGACAGTCATATGATGTATGTGCACGCTGACACATGGACATACATACATTTTCAGGAGATTCTCAAGATGGGGATGAGCCTTGTTGGTTGCAGTGGAGAAGAAATTTGTCCGTAGGAACAACCGGGGCCCTGGAAGTGTGCATGTGGGTATATGTGGGTTTGTGCGAGAGAGGGAAAACAGAGAAAGAGGTTAATTTATCTATGTGATGTAATAAGGCCCCAAGGAGCATTTTCCCTCTATGTAACTTGAATTCATATTTTATAATACATATTATGAGCAGGTGTGATGGCAAAAGAATAACATGATCAAAGACCAAGTGTTTCCCAGCATTTCCTCTGATGCGCTGTCTGTCAGGTACTGTTCAAGACAGAGAGACTATTGGACCTATCAGTCAGCGGTTATATATTCATATCATTCATCAAAGTGAAATGTCTCGAATACGGTACACGTCATGAGTACGGAGGTGCAGAAACTGTGCCAACTGGTAGGCACACATTTGTTTTTGAATTCTATCAAAAACGCATGCTCCATTTCTTAATTGTGTTTTGATTTATCAAATGAGTGTCAAATTTGATGATTTGACATTTAAAGTGTTTGATTGCAACTTTTCTGTTATCAATCCCAATATAGCATAAATCTTTCACACTAAGCTTATATATATATATCCGTCCATTATCGGAACTGCTTATCCTGCTTTCAGGAGAACATGCGAACTCCACACCGAGAACTACCCGGGATGACCCCCCAAGGTTGAACTACCCCAGGACTCGAACCCAGGACCTTCTTGCTGTGAAGTGACTGCACTGCACTGACCACTGCGCCACTGTGCCACCCCATATATATATATATATATATGTGTGTGTGTGTGTGTGTGTGTGTGTGTGTGTGTGTGAGAAAAACTGGTAGATATATTATGTTTAACATAAACACAATTACACACACACAC
>NC_079211.1:30428175-30453175 GCF_029633865.1 Lampris incognitus | reverse complement strand
CCTAACAACCAGCTGACTAGGAGTTAGGAGTGTGCTATCGACTATATATTCTCTTAACAAAATTTAGGTAATAAGTCCCGAGAGAGGTTAAGAGGCGCTCTTGGGCATGACATGAATCAGAGCTAATTGGCTTCAAGTTGCTTTTGCTTTTTATAAAATGGTGGTAACACACCACCATAATAAGATAGAATGAAAATATCCAGTAAAGCTTTTCTTCAAATAATACTAGCTTAATGATAATACTTATTAAAGGATAGTATAAAAAAAAACAATAGTTGTAGCATGAGTTGCGATTTTCAGATCAATATTTGAAGTTAGCCATTAAATCAGGTCTTCTACAATCATAACTGAGAACTAGAGCTATATGTTTTATAATATATAACATCGTAAATTGCCGGGGTAATGTATACGGCACGATTTGCCTATAGGGGCAGTAACTGGGGCTGGTGCCAATGAGTGTGTGAATTACACCCATGCATAAAGCCGTCCTTGTGTCCTGCTGGCCAGAAACTCCAGGGAGGCTGGAAATGATCGTAAATTACCCAGCGTTTGGCTAAGGAAATCATATGAAATCTGGGATTGAAAGGAACATTTGGAATGATTACTAGAAATGATAAATGGAGTTCCCATAAAACAGGCAGAGCCAGAGTAGAGAATCAGATAGACAGTATAGAATATCTGAGGCCTGGCCTGAGCCTATAGAGAGACAGGTAAGACAGCTTCTATCTATCTATCTATCTATCTATCTATCTATCTATCTATCTATCTATCTATCTATCTATCTATCTATCTATCTATCTATATATTGTAGCTGTCTGTCTTTCTTTGTCCATATCTTTCCATCTCTCTCTCTGTCTCCCTCTGTCTCTCTCCCTCTCTCTCTCTCTTTTGTCGGAGTAAAAGTAGTAAGTAGTAAAGGGTAGTCCCAGCTGATGCCTGCCACTAGAGATGAATTATTCACTCGCTTGTCAAATCAATAATGACGTGATCCTTTGTGGCCCTCTCTCCCTATGCCCTACTAATCGGTTTCTGGAAAAGGACACATCATTTTGACAAAAGCTTGTTCCGTTTAGAAAAGATATTTTCGGGGTCCGCGTTCACTGTAGTCAACATTTGGCCCCCAGTGGGGTAAATTGTCATTTGTCATTTTAAGGATTGTTTCTGTGAAATTATGACTTTGAAAAGGATGTTGAGGGGTGGGGGCGGGGGTGGGGGGGGGCGCACCCTCTGCTTTGAAGTGAGCAGACGTGATTAATATGGCAGTTTTATTGAAATGGAATGTGGCAAATGGAGGTGGTGGAGGGGGTCTTGCAGGATGGGGGGATGTTGCCATGGCTTTAAGGGCACGGGCATGTTTGGATGGCATGGCCCACCCCCTGCCCCTTTGCCTCTGTTCACATGTCACTCACTGTCTTCCAGTCTGTTATTTTCCATCTACTGTAACTGTCTGGGCACATCACAGCCCAGGGAGCTTTTAAAATAAATAAAGAATTCATTAAATAATTAGTATCCCCACAACAATCTCTTTTGTTGTGTCAATCTCAGAATTCTCAAAAGGTTATCCTGAGAGATGGGGAGAGAAAGCAAATGAGTGAGCAATAGGGCAGAGACAGAGTGAAAAATGATGAGGAAAAAATCAATTTGGAAAAAAATTAAAGTCATTGAATATTTGAAATGCTTTTTACTTATCCGCCATTGATTAGTCCTAATTGGGCCCTATTTCCTTACAAAATAGCGAGTGTCTGTATCTGTGTGTCTGTGCATACCCGTATATGTTTGTGTGTATGCATGTGCCATTTCCTAATGGTTGGTTGTATAAATGATAACCACTTGGCTAAGAGATAGGCACATATGAAAGGCCGTCACTCTGAGACAGCTATAATGACCTGTGTGTGTGTGTGTGTGTGTGTGTGTGTGTGTGTGTGTGTGTGTGTGTGTGTGTGTGTGTGTGTGTGTGTGTGTGTGTGTGTGTGTGAGTGTGCATGCACGTGCGCCTGCTTTCACATGTTTGAATCTGTATTTATGATAGGTTGATGATAGGGGCCCACATTTGGGGCCTGGCCTTGCTTCCTAATCAAAACCCATCCGCTTGCTGTGTGCCTGTACATCAGCGTATGTGCGACACTGGGTTTACATTGGGGGAGATGGAGCAGAACCGCCCCTTTGTCCCCTCTGAGATTTGACATTGCTCCCCCCCCACCCCACCCCCAAATCTGTGTAGCTCTGTGAGGTTAGCAGTCTGGCACATCAGTGCCTTTATGAACGGCTCATATGTTTTGGTGTTTGCTTGTGAGTGTATGTGGGTGCATGTGTGTACTAGGGATGGGATGGTATAAAAATGTCATGTCACGGTCATTGTGACCACAGATATCATGATTTTCGGTATTATCACGGTATTGTTAAAATGTGTTCAAAATGTTTATGCACGTACACACATGCACACACAGTGTATTAACGTCTGTGTGTTTTGTTATACAGTAATTACATTGACCTCATGCATAGTTTATGTAAATGAAAAGATGATGGTACCAATAGTGTTTATCTTGTGGAACTTTTATAACCAATTCCACGATCGCAGAATTTTACATTAACAACTAAACATACTGCACGGGTGGATCACATGCAGTGAGCATGCAGCATGACAATGCCTATGCAGTTGATGTGTTTCCTGGTCTGGCGCGCGTAGTATTTAAAGTTTCCATGTAAATATATTGACAAACTATGTCATTTCCCCATTCTGAAGTCCTCGCATGCATGAAGTAATGTTAGAATTTAACTTACCTTGCTCTCGCTGTAAAGTGAGGGATGATGTTCGCGGAGATGGACAAACATGTTGGAAGTGTTCGCCCCTCGTTGCAGCAACTTTCTTCTTGCATGTTCGGCAGGTTGGGTAGTCATCTTCTATGTGCTTCCCGTCAGAATTTTTGAAATAACCAAAATACGCCCAGGCTTCAGACTTTGTCTTCTAGACGGGTGAAAAATCTGAGCAGCACTATCGCCTCCTTCAGCCACTGTTTTGGAAAAACTAGCCAGTCAGTGTAGCACATTTAGCTAGCAACATGGCACGCTGCGCCGCCATGGCTACGTAAGTTACAATGAAGTGATAGTAAAACCATGGTAAATGAGATTATGAAAATTGACACGGTATGATAACTGTCAGGAATTTTATCATGCTATATTGGAAAAACGTAACTATCCCTAGTATGTACGCATAATACATGCACGTGCATCAAGATGTGTGCTCCAGACCCATGGGTTCCTTGAATGCAGAGATGTTTCACATCATTTCTTTTTTCTTAAGCTTCGAGAAGCTCATAACTAGCTATGTGTCTGCCTGCACACCATGGATCTTGGCATATTTTACTATATGCCCCTCTGATGGCTTCCAATGTCAAGTAACTGTAACAGTTTCAAATGGTAGATCCAAAGATACAAGTTGGCAGAGTTTTGCTCCAAAATAGAAATCTATCACTCCGTTTAAAACGAGTGACCGCACAAAAAGTAAAACAAATTACGGCACTTAAAAAAAAGAAAAAGAAAAAGAAAAGTAGGTTAGAGGTTAAATCCTTTTCTTGCACTTTTTAGATTGGGCCGTTCATTAGATACATGGAGGAATGAAGACTCGGTAATGATTTTCCAAAGCAGATATGCTGGGAGTACATTGATGTTCTTCGAATTTTAGTTGGTAACTGAAGGCACTTGTCGCTCCTGTCCTTGTATTTCGTTTAAGGGACTACGTCAAGCCCACACATCTTTTTTTCTGAAATTAATGGGGAATTAATGATTCCGTTATTCCCCCGCTGAGTGGGGGGGTTGTCGGATGGGGGTTGTGGGGGATTCTTTTTTTAATCGCTCAACCTCTTGAAACTGATTGGAGCAGAATAAATACGCCCAGTCCCCTTCTGCCAGGCCTCACAATGGAGGCGCTGATTTTTTTGATAGGGTTCTATGTTGTCAGGGGGCCAGCTGGAATTGAGGTGGATTAATAATTTTAAACAAGGCTAAACCGCTTGGACTGTCTGTCTGTCTGCTCTTTCCAATGCTTAGCCAATAGTCCGTCTGCTTCCCAACCACATCAAAACAATCTAATAACACGATATCCTCCTAATGAAATGGGTTGGGTTTGTTTCTGTGAGCTTGAGAAAACATGGAAAGATGCCTACTTTAGGCTTGATGAGATACCTACTCTCGTCTACCTCAGGCGGGTCGGAGTCCAGGAATAGGACGGGATTATCGCCAACATTTTAACATCACCTGAACAGTGTATTTTAACATATGCTTTGACGTTACTTTGAGCAGATGTTAACACAGCAGATGAATAACCTCTAATCCCTCTTCCCCCGTTCCTCTGTTTTGTGCTTTTGAACAAAGCAAATCTTGGACAGGTTTGAAGCATCATCAGTCTTTTAATAATAAAGCTGAGCTGTGCAGTGAAATGTCACACTTTATCCAGGAAAAATACTTATCTACCCAATCACTGCACCCAACGACACTGCTCCCTCAGCATCCCCACTAAATACAAGCAGAAGTGTGGCAATGTTTCTTGAATGAGATGGGCGTTTAGATGTGGAGATGATTGTGGGTTGTTTACAGGCTGCATTGGTCTGATCTGGTGTGGTGGCTGAGAAGCTAAGACAACCAAAATGGTGACCCCAGTCGGAGGAAAGATTAGGTTTAGCACTAGTGGGAGTGTTAAATGGTGAGTCTCAGGGATTTGGGGAGGGATTGCTTTTTGGAATGATCTAAAAGCAGAGGTATTACTGACCGAATTTGGGTATGGCAAAGCCTGACGAAGGGTTGACTTTTGTCGTCTAGCACAACTGTGGTTTGATAATCATCATATAAATAATGTGTGCACATTTGTGTGTGTGCATGCGTGTGCATGCGTGTATGAAGGAGCGCAAGAAAAGAAAGATTTGTGAGAGTATGAGCGTGTATGTGTGCACACACAAGTGTTTCGGTGTTCATATGGGGCTGTGTGTGCTGTCGGTAGGATGAGGCGGAAACGGGCTGCTCACTGTTTTTGATTTTAATTATTCCATCCCTTCCTCCGACGTATCAGGCTGATATATTCAAAGGGCCCAAATACAACACCAAAAAGAAAAGGTTGGGTTTGCACTAACTTTTGTTTTCTTTGTTTTTTTTTCTTTTCTTCCCCTGTTGTGCAAATAGCGTTTAGGGCCACAACCCAATAAGCAGGATGAATCTTAACAGCCTCAATGACCCTATAGAAAGCTTAAACATAATGCACAGAAGACCGCCGCAGCAAAAAACAATGGCAAAATGAACAATATAGCATAAATCTATAGGTTTTTTTTCCTTTTAATTTAGCCATTAAAAAAATGTTCTGTGAATGTAGCAGGGACATTAGCCCCCTTCTGAGCTATTATCCTGGCTGTCTGGTGTTGCAATTTCACACTCCACTGATTCCGACAAGCAGTCGACTAGAGTCTGCATGCCCCAGATTTCACCTTATTTAGGTAATACAAGGAAATCACTCCCTAGACAAGGTAAATTAAACTGGGTACCGGGCTGGCACACCATCGACAGTTTGAAACGATAAAAAATAAAACAGTGTAAGCGAAGAGATCAACTTTTAGCCCCCGCATGGAGTTTAATGCGTGTTGGCAGAAATGAACCAACAATGACCTGCATGCAGGCAGATTGTCCAGGTCCAGTTATGCAGAAATGAGGACTTTGATTTGTTTCATCTGAAATGAAAGGAAATCGGTCATTTTGGATATGAGCACCACTTCCTTCGGAGACTTGTCCCATCAGTTCATTTTGTGAAATCCAAAAACAAGTCTGTGTTATAAATCTGTCCTCAAGGTGTGAACCTGGTGCTTGAAGGTTGAGGTGGGCACCCGTCTCATCTCTTACATCACTATTAGGCGAGCTCCCTGCCTTCCATTCATTTCTAATGTATGAATGATGGCATATTAAATATAACTGCCAGTCAGGAGAGGTCATATATTATTTATGCCCTGGAAGGATGAAAACAAACTCGGTACTAATGTTTCTCAACATGAAACTATATTTCTATGTTACACCTGGTCTTTGCCTTTGAGTATAACATATAGGCCTAACATGTTGCATGATACGGGGCTACAAAGAAGAAGGAGAAAAACATAAATGGAAGTTTTCCACTGCCTTTGCAGACTTAAATGACTGAGTATATGGCAAATATTATTGTGCTTAAATGATTTGATTCATTTCAGGTTAATGAACAAAACAAACAAACAAACAAAAATGTGGGACAGTCCAGACCTGGAATGCTAATGCTGTGATTTTGACAAATATGGAGCGTTGCATGCTTGCAAATCTCAAACATATATAGTATTTCGTTTGTTTCGAGGTGGAGAGAGCTTCATTGAAGGCTTCATTCATGTATTCATTTTGCTCCTCGTTAAGTCATCGTTTTGGACGTCCACAGCAGCTTCCTTCACGTTATTGCACCACAAAACTTGCGAGGACACCATCCAGTGAGTCATTAATGAGAAGAAACATGCACATTTTGTTTTTGTTTAGTTTGATTTTGTTTCGTTTAGGTGGTTTTTTGGTAAGGAGGCAGCAGGCTGGACCTTCTCGATGGAGAGAAAAGGAGAAAAACCACAAGGCCTCATCAGTTACGGGAATAAAAAAAAAACTTGATGTGCTACGTCGAATGAAGTAACGAGAAAACACTGCTGAAAACTCCCAGCATATGATTTTACATCTTAAGGTATCATAGTAATAACAATAATAATAAAATAATAATGATCATAATAATGATAATTCTTTCATTCATTCAGTCATAGTTACTTCTGATTCAGTTTAATGTGCATAAACACAAATTTAGCGATTTAGTTTGTTCCTGAGTAGGAGGGGCGAATTATGTGTTTGCTTGTTTTTTGTTTTTGTTTTTTTTTCTTCATTTCTGTGTTTTATTTTGTTTTTAATGCCAGAAGCAGATTATCTTTCTGTCATCGTGGGACTTTGGTGAATTCTGCAGAGATTTAAAGTTTTTGTTTTGCACAAAGTGAGTTGTACTCCCCTCCACGAGGAAATAGAAATGTGCCTCAGTTCATCATGCCAGGGGATGGACAGAACCTGTCAAAGAAATATAAGAACATGGCATTTTATTATTTTTAACAGAGAGGAGGTTGTTAGCATGTTTCAAAGGCCCTATGTGTAGGAAAGTCTGTTGAATGCACAGTCCCAGTCACTGACACACATTGAGTCATGCAAAGTTCATGGAAACTACTCTCGGTTTAATTTTATGGCTTTTTAAAAAAAATTTACAAATCAGAATTTATGCTCCCAATTCTCAACCACAACGCGCAATTAGAGCTAAATCCCAGGCCTCTATACAACTTCACTGCACATGATAAATAGGAATGGTGCAGAAATACAATACGCAAGACACTTTCCACTGATTGTGAGAAACAAAATTCCTCGTCTTTTGTTGCTCATAAGGCTAGTCTGGAGAGGAGAATTGAAACAGCAAAAGCAATTATTGGAGAGATTGTCCCACAAGCACTGAAAGGCTTTCAGCATGAGAGTTGGGATTGCCTCGGGGGACACCTATGGCCCCATGCATTATCCTGGCATGAGGTCGCTTTGGCAATCGCCTGCCAATTTCCGCCAGCACCTGGCTTTCCCTTCACCCCCCCATTTCACCAGGCCCTCCTACCTGTACCCCCCCCCTTACATCCACTTCCTCACTCCTTGCACATACTCTGCTACTCTCTCATTGTTCTCTCCTGGAATGGCCTTCATAAAAGGGTTAAAAAATGGCTGGACTGGCCAGTGAGAAAGGCAAAAGTTGAAAGTGTGTAACACCCCCCCCCCCACACACACACATTGTGATAGGACTGAGGGTGGATACTCCCAGGCCAAACTGTCTTTGCTGCTCCTTTGCTCTGACGGAGGATCAGGCAGTGGGAAATATCCCAAGTGCAAAACCAGAAGGCAATAAAACGGGAGTTTCTCTGTGCATAGTGCTGCTACTGTGCTGTGAAAACACGACCGGTGAAAAGTTTTAAGTAGGAGGATTGAGGATAAATGAAGTAAGGGTGGGGTCGGGAAGAAAATTACCAGTGTTATTTCAGCTGTGCTGTCTCTAGTTTATTAGGGCTGTTGAATACCTGTGTAGTGCAGCTGTTGAATATAACTCCCCTGTGGCAGGAGCAGCCCCCATCCCCGTCCCCATCCACAACCACAACCATGTCCACAAACGTCGTCCCTTTCGGTGCCAGAGCATCCAAAAGCATCTTAGGACTTGGGTCAACTCCGGAGACAATCTCTGGCTGTTGGTGGGTCATTATTTCCAGAAGTCCTATTGCGATGAAGTTTCTTTTTCAAACTCTCTGCCCTCTTTCGTCCTCTTTCTCCCTTCCAAACAGGCCATACAGGAGGGCTACACGTTTGCATGCATGCATGTGTGCAGGCATTTGCACAGATTGGAGACCTTAAGCCACCCTGTAAATGCTGTAGTATCTGAAAGCTGGAGTTTTATCAGACTTCAATTGGTGCCGTGAAACACTTTATTGATAGAGCATCTGGGGTAACTCGCTGGAGGCTGACTCAGGAGATGCTAGAAACCGTGTTGTGTTGCGGAAACAAGAACTCACTCCAGGATGAATGATATGAGGAGCTCCTCAAAGTTGTGGAGGCGCTCTCGTTGGTCAGTTATAGGAAGGGACTGTTGGAGAGCTCGTCAGCACTCATATGTATACGCATTACATTGTGCAGTCAGATTTCACTTGCTTCAATTGATTAAGTGGGTCTCCTCTGAATACTTATTCATTCCCTGCTCTGGTTCACTGCGGAGGACTTTTTGATGGTGGAATAGAGAAAATGATTTTAATGATAGGTGTGTATTGTGTGACGAGTCCAGCTGTCTCCAAAAATGTACAGCTCTGTCCTCTGTAGGTCGTAAAAAAGACACTTGCTTTCCACAAGATTTGGGGTCAAGAATCTCAATTCTAAAAAAAAAAGTACACATTCGTAAATTCCTTATCTCCTGTGTGTGAAACACTGCAAAACAGTTTTATGTGATTTTAATCACTTTATTTTTGTTGTCATTGTTGTTGTTGATGATAACTGTTTTATGGTAGGTCTCTGCACAGAAGTGTTGGAGAAATTAAATAATTCTTGATTAATTTCTTTTATTTATCACACGAATATTCATACACTTAATTTCACTAAGAATCACATTTTAGAGAACTTTGGCAAAGTTTCGCCCTGGATTTTTTTTTTACCCAACTCTTTAAAAGGCATTATTTTGAAGTCGTCGGTCAAAGTGAACATGGATATTTCCCTCGCAGACATCAGAACAGATGACAGGTTTTCTCAACTTGAAGATCTTATCGACTGCTCAGCGGGGCCTTGGGGAGGGGGCAAACCTATGCACGTCTTTCTTGAGGAAAATAGGAGTTTTTAATAAATGAGTAGTAATGGCGTATCTATTTTATAGAGTCCTATTTAAGTATAATAATCTCCGACTTTCTTCCCCTGTGCACAAGCGTGCCGCGTGTGAGGCATTATGGGCTGGATTGTCATTGATGGTGCTATGCCCGCCTCATGCATATCCATAACGGATTTAGGATTGCGCAAAACATTATGCAACAACCACTGCTGTCCTTTTTGCAGCGAGCATATCTGGGACGCCGATGTGCATTGTGATGGCCTACACACCCTACTTTCCTACTTTGGTTTCTTGGAGTTCTTATGCATCCTCTGAGAATTTGAATTTTTAAAATATACAGACTGTTTTGTTCGCCGCAAGGGTAGCACAGTGGCATGGGAACACGTGTTAGTGCGGATGTTGATATTATAAGGCGCGCGTGGGTACTTCCCGTTTCCTAATGCTGCGCCCGGAGATAAAGAGCTGCGTTGAACGCGCCATTGCGCAAGCGCAGAAGTATCGCCGCGTCTACTGGAGACGGACTCTCCAAACCCAATTCATTGTCTCAGGTAAAAGGCATTAACGAGCGTGATCGTCTTTTGTCAAGGGTAATGAATGTAAGAGTGCTTGGAGCACAAAGGTCCGGCTTCCCATTCACCGGGGCGAGGCATGTCCTCACCGCGACGTCCTGATAATAAAGACAGGGGGAATTTTCAGGTAAAAAAAAAGAAAAAGACTCATACAAGCGAAACTACAGTTAACAGGCGATTTAAAAATCTATTTAAGCTGCAGATTCAGAAAAACGCCTGTATTTAAAAGTTTCAAAGGATGCACATACAGTGATCTTATTAATAGACAAATCCCACAGACTGTTGTTGGACCTCCAAATATCAACATATATATATTTTTTTTTTTCCAGAGACCCTGCTCGGGAGGCATTTGCGTCTGAGTTGGCTGCGACAAAGGCGGGGATGGCTTAAAAAGGATGTCAATCGCTCGTTTGGCACCTCTCACAAGTGTTAAAATTCTATCTGTCAAAAGACAAACGCAAAACCGAATCGCAGCACATCTGCTTTGCTGAAGGAGCGTTTGCCTTGGCTTTCACTCAGGGGGCCTATTAGCGTTGACCTGCTGCGTCTGCTCCGATGAGGAATTCAAGTTTCCTGACACCCCACCAGATGTTGGGGAATTACGTTTGTCTCCTGTTGGACATCCCTATTGATAGCCCCGCTCATCAAGATAATGGAAATGTTATTCAAGGGATGAGAGTCTGGAGTCTTATATGCGCCGAAACAATCAAATGGCCTATATACATTTGTGAAGAAGTTATTTTTCTGTGCCCGTTTTCCCTTGTCTACTGACATGCGGGCCAGTTGAGACGCCAGTGGGAATAAGTGAGATGATACAGGTGGGTTTATGGCGTCTATAGTGAAGCGCAGTTGTGAATGGCTTGGCAAATTGACTACAAGCCTAACAAACATCCAATGCATTTTATAATCCCTCACAATCAAAAGTGGAGCCGCTCTCGCTTTTATTCAGTCATAATATTTCTTAAGCATCACTGAATTAGATAACAATGTAAATGGTTCATCCGGTTAGCATCTCAAAAGACGCAATAAAGACGTCCTGGATTACCATATTTGGTGAATGCATATTCAACACCCTTTTTTTACAGGTGAAGTTAATTGGCAGATTAACTTGCCGGGTCTTTTGTTATGTTTTTCTGCCGTGATGTCTATGTCGGGCTATCTTTCTAAACCCTCTGATACTTCAGAATCTCCTCACCTCGACACCAGCAAACTATTCGTCCCGGCATTTGTCCTAAATTTTTGAAATAGTTGTCCAAATACAAATGAACGACCCGTCGTTATCAAAACTCACGTAGATAAGAGCAAACGTTATAATGGTTTTATAGCGTCACGTGTTGCGTCGTGGAAATAATTGCGCGGGCTGATTGGTGTGAGCGCGTGCGTGTGTGTACGGGACAGCTGTTGTGCCCACGCCTTTAAAATTTATGCGAAAACTCAAGACTTTTTTTTAAATGCCTGTCTTTCTTCTTACAACAATTAAGGAAGAGATCCCAATTTATTATCATTATTTATTGTTATTATTATTATTAATAGATGATGGACATTTCAGAGCAGGTTGGCCTGTTTACCTGCGCGTCAGCTGAACTGGAACGTGCGCGCGCTTTGCCGCAGCGCGCCATATAATTTGGCCGCTGACTTTATTAAGATCGCAACCTCGGTTGCGTGACCAAAAAGTGTTTGGAACCTGCTTGCGCCTGTTTATCCTCTTATACACCGAGCTCTCCCGCTTAGCCAGCAACTACTTTGCGAATGAAAGGGTGGCGAAGATGAGGGGCGGTGGACAAAGTAGTCCGATCAATCCACCAATTGCGGCGGTCTCCAAAGTGCGGCGACCGTCACAACCGAGGAGTTCGGTCGGGACCACTAGTCCGTTCTCCCGACTCCGCGACATAGCGGAACGGGACTCTGCACGGAGAGCTTGAGACATTTTAAACAGTCGGCTGTCATCCCACGGGTCCGCACAGATCGGAGGCTGATATAAAAATATACTGGAGCACCGCGAAATGAATAAACACTGACGGCACAGAAACTTGCCGTAGTCTATCCCAGCAGACATTGTTGTCATACAGCCTGCTCGCCTTTACAAAACTCATATCACGTGACCGCCAGTGCTTTCTAATCCATTGAGAATCCCCAGAAAGGAGTCTTTCATGTTTCCCCCCTATCTGGATCCCATTGCCTGCTCCGTTTTTCATAATCTCGGAAGCGATGACTTGCTCTGGGCATCGCTCCTTGCGGGACAAAGCCCACGCAGGCAGCACCAGGCTAGTCTCCCAAAAGGCTATGAGTAAATTTGTGTTGGATTCAAACCTCCGTGTTTAACGTGTTTCACGGAGCTCCTCTCAGGGAAAGCTTGGTGTCGGTGCTTGACGTCACGCTATCTGCGAGGAACAACTTGAATCGCGCGACTAGACGAGTCGGGAGAAAACGAAGTGTAAGAATGCGCCTGCGCAAGGGTCAAAAGCAGAATTCTCTAAAATCTGGTTATATAGTTGAAGGAGGTGGGGGTAGGGAAGCCCGGCGTTTAAGGTAGGGTGGGTGTGTGTGTGTGGGGGGGGTACCGCGGCAAACATACCCAGTTTCACATAAGATGTGGCAAGGCACGACGGTGAGCCAGATTGCTTCAGCCCTTGTTTTCAAAACAAGATCTCCCAAAATAGTGCGCGGAGCTCTATGCGATCGGATCGGCAGAATTTCCATAAAACTTGAGCTAAACATCATGTCGATGTTGTACATTAGAGAATTGTGCCCGTGTGACTAAATACGATTTTATGTAAAATGCTCGTTGACGTTGATTTTTTTTATTTTCTTTTTGATGTAGCGGCCGCTCGTGTGGTTATATTGTGGGATATTTTGGTGTTGTCATTGTCAAGTTCTACCAGAACCTTAAGCGGCGCCCGCCGCTTTTGACAATCTTACGTCCCACTTTCACGGTCACGTCGCGTCCTCAGTTGCCCGCAGTCTTCCGGTCCTGCTACAACTTTAGCTAGTACTTTAGGATTTTGTTAACACTCACATGTTGAACTATACATGGGCACTTTTTTTAAGCTAACACCCTCTGAGTCGTCTGCCCCGAGGACACCGAGTAGGTTCCGTAACCCCCCCCCTCCCCGGAACCACGACACTAAGATGGCGCCTTTACTATCAGTGTCAAGTTCAAGTGAACTGCCGCCGGTCTGATGCTAACTGCATAGCACAGAAAGGTAGATGGATGAGCGTGGAGGTATAATGGAAGTGCGCGGCCTTGCCCCCCCCCCCCTCCAAAAAAACGTCTCAGTCTCAAGGTCTCTCTTCATGTTTTTTTTTTTTAATTTCAGTCAAAATTTCCGTTCACATTTTCGTCATAAATAGTTGGTAGAACAAATAAACCAACGTACAGTAGCCTAGAAAGTAGTACAAGAAACCTTTGCCTGTGGTCGCTCGGTAACGCGTAGGACTACTGCTGGAACATTATTTGCCTCATTGTGGCACAGTGACACAGTTCATCAGTAAAACATTTTGCTTTTCAGGAATAACTTGGAGCGTGACCCATTTCTCCCTTAAAGTGTTACAACATCACATTCTGGCTGCGTTTAAACATCAGATATTGTCTCTGGCTTCTGGACACGGGGCAGAAAGGTGGCTGGAATAAGAAAAAGTATTTCTTTTTTAAATTAAGGTATAGAAAATAGTATATAAAACATATATTCCTTAAATTATTTAAATAAACGTATTTTCTACTATATCACTGTCACGAGGTACCGTTTTTTTACATTTTTGTTTTAAAAGTAGTGCTGGTGGTCTGAAATTGTTCTCATATGAGCACAATATAACTTTGCGTATGCATAATATTTGATTCTTACAATGCAATGCTGTAACTCTTTTTGCCACTGAACGTATTCTCCCCCAACCCACACACAGAGATCTAATAATCCTTCCACTAAATTTTCGTCAACACAAAAAAATGTCCTTTTTTTGACAAGTTATTCACACAAAACAAGCAAATGTGTAATCAAACGTCTCTATATGCAACACCACAGTAACAAATAACACGCTTAGTTTCACAGAAGAATTACATTTAAAACAATGCAAGCTGACAGACAAAAAAAGTTTTTTTTTATTTTTGAAGATACTGTTTTTGTGACAGTTCCATTGTTGCCGATGCACACATTTATTTAAACATACTTTGCACACAGACGTTGTTGGAACTATAAGGAAATACCATACTGGCTCATTTGACCCGAATTAGAAATATTGAAAATACTGTCCCCTTTATTTGGAAGCCATTCATGAACCACGTGCACCCGTCTAAACACCTGTAGTATAGGAGTGCAAAAGGCTGATGTTTTTTTCTTTTTCTTTTCTTTTACTCCCTCGAAATACTGACCTTCTGCTACGAATTGACATCTCTATTTCTGATTCTATAAAAGTAAAATACACAAAAAAAGTTTAAATTTTAAGCAAAATGAGGGTCTCAACGGAAGCGTGTAGTAGCTTCTCAGCTCAAGTGAACCCAGTTCTACGAAGTCGATGATTTACATGTCAATGGTCTCATAAGCTAAATAAACGTAACGGAGAATCTGCATCATATATAGACAAATCTATAATATTCATATAGATGATATCTTCGATCCAAATAAGACACATGTATTGGTTAAAAAAAGGATACAATCGCAATGTTGGAGCTTTAGAGTTTATCATTTGTTCAATGTTAAGCTGGTTATGACCAAAACTGTACAGTCTTGTTAGAAAACATTTCCATAAATATCATTTTACCCATAATTAAATTACAAATTGATAAATATGGCATCATGGATATGTATTTACAACAGTATTAACAAAAAGGCAACGTTATATTCAACGGTAACAATCGTAACCTAATACCACATTTCTCCACCTGAAAACGGACGTTGACAACAGATTCGACCCCATCAAACAAGGAAATACATTCACGAGTATAATATTTATTTATGATTTTTTTTCCTCTGTTCAAGTTCATGACAAAGACTTTGGCACGTTTCTTAAGACTGTTTGAAGCTCTAACAATCGATCGAAAGGCGACAATACTGTGTCACCGTTATATAAAACAACGTGAAATAATCTTCCTTTTTTAAAAATTTTTTTAAATAAATTTTGAGAAAATACATAAAATGAAAAATAAAATAATTATCTGGAATCTTTCAACTAAAAGAAAAAGAAAACAAAAACAGGAAAAAAACACGTATTTATGCTTAGAAAGTATTATGTAGTAATTATTCATGATTTATTGGATTTCTTCAAAGTCGGAATAAAAGTCGGAATTTTCGAATCCTGAGAATGGACACGTGGCCTGCTTGTGCTCGCTCGCTCTCATTTCCTTCATGCTCCAATCCCATTTTGTACACCTCAGCGTGAATAGTTTTTTTTCTCCTCCTTTTTTTTTTAAAGGTTTCCTGAACCTCATGGTCCACATTGAGAGAGGCTGCTTTTGACCTCAAACGTACCATTCATTAAAGTTGGGTGCCAGTCCATCGCTGTGCCCAGACGTGTTTTGCACGGCTGACGGTGGTGTTTTTGTCGGGTCTTCAGTGTTTGATGAAGCCAGCACTGGCGGTGTAGATGACTCGTATCCAGAACTTGCTGCTGGTGACGACTCGGAGCCTTGAGACTCATGCACCTGCAGCAATTACAGTTTTTACAATTAGATGCATAGCTAGACAAATGAACCGACTGGGGTCCCCCCCTATTCGGCCAGTGCATTGCTGCTACCGTAAGTGAAGTACTACTATAAATAGCATGCACTGGTTAACTCGTTAAACTGGTTAACAGCAAACATGCAAACGCATATGCCAAATGAGGTGCACTCGTAAACTTGCAAGGGATCTGTGATGAGTTAGGTAGTATGCCCGAAGCTGGGATAGTAGTCCCTTTTGAGGTGGGGGGTGGGGGTGGGGGTCGTCGGTCAATTTGTTAAACGTGTAAAGAAGACATTAATTACCTTCATGTGTTTCCTGAGAGAGCTGGGGTGTGTGTACGACTTGTCACACACTTTGCAGATGTATGGCTTGTCAGATGTGTGGACGTGCATGTGCTTTTTCCTGTCGCTGCTGTTGGCGAAGCGTCTGTCACAGCCATCAAATTCGCACTTAAACGGCTTCTCACCTGCGAAAATTAGATTCAGCCCGTGAATTGCCCCGTAAGCACACACAAACGCCCGTTGTTGCAAAATATCAGCGAGCTAAGACTCCGATGCAAATATGCCCCCTTTTTTAATTAGGGTGTATAAATAGCTACACTCCTCGGGCTTGCTCGGTTGCTCAGGTTTGATTTATTCAAGAGGACTGTGACTTCATCTATAAGTTAAGCATGTGGTCTGCAGTAGTAGTAAACACTGAATCAACAGGGAGCTCCTCTGCTGAGGCTTGCGAGTGGCCGTAGTGGCCCACTGATACAGATGCGGGGCGAGAAAAGTAAACACAGCCACAACCCGACTACAGATATCTGCTCACAGAGAGCACACAACACAAAACTGAGTCGGAGCCTTTGCTTTCAAATGTTTCCTTTTTGGACAAATGGGAACTTTCTTTCTTCTTTTTTTTTGACTTCCCAAAACCTCAATGGAAAGGCTACACATAGGCACATGCATAAGCTAATATAGCAACACATCGAGCTGTTTAAGCTAAGAAAGCACCGGGTGTTTATATTCTACCGAGGCCTTATTCATGCACCACAACTAGCACACACACACACACACACACACACACACACACACACACACACACACACACACACACACAGGATAATTCAGACAGCCTAACTCAAATAGTAGACTAAAGACTTCTAACAAGTCACCCGAATCTTAATTAATGAGAGTTTCCCACCCATCTACCCACTCGTTTCGACACGTAGGCCCCTCTTTACAAACTTGCGGCCACAGCACAACGCTCAAGACGTTTCTGCACGTTCAATAGCCATTACTTTGGGAGCGTATTTGTACGTACGACCTGAAATAGTGTCGTCCACACTTACCTGTATGTGTTCTTTTGTGAATTTTCAAATTTTCCGACCTGGCGAATATTTTGCCACATCCGGGGAATGGACAGGGGAATGGTTTCTCCCCAGTGTGTACGCGAATGTGGTTCACGAGTTTGTACTTGGCCTTAAAAGATTTCCCTTCTCTCGGGCAATCCTCCCAGAAGCATATGTGGTTACTCTGCTCGGGGCCGCCAACGTGTTCCATGGAGACATGCGTCACCATCTCGTGCATCGTGCTGAAAGTCCTGTCGCACGTCTTTTTGGGTCGGTTCATCTGGTTCTCGTCAATCCATTTGCAGGACAGTTCTTGTTTAATCGGCTGCCTCATATATCTGAAGAAGGCCCCCGGACCGTGGTGTGTCGGCACGTTCATCCCCATGTTCATGTTAATTGGATGGTTGTAGTTGTGGAGCTGTGCTCCGTATGGATCCGTCCGGGGGCTTGCGACTGGACGATACGGGTCAGGTCTTCCAAAAATGTCCCCCCGTAAACCAAGGTGCATTTGACTGTTAACCACATGTCCACTCGTTGAAGTGTGGCTCACCCCTTGGTCGTGAAGTCCTGGAAATAGCAGATGTCCGGGGTTATCGGCGATCCCAGGTCCGTGCAGGGTCCCCGTGGAAGCAGCAAAGATCCCATGCTGGGCACTCGACGCAGCGGTCTCTCCGACGCTCCGGTTCCTGAAGAGAAAGTCCCGGGTCGAATTGAACGCTCCCCCACCGTAGGAGCCCACTTGCCCGCCGTGAGGGTGTCCCAGCGCTGCTGCATATCCAGTAGCTTGAGGAGTGAAAGCTGATGTCTGGCTAGAGGCGATATCATGTGCCACCGGGCTGATTTTGAAAGCTGCGGAGTGGGAGGACTCGGTGAAGGGATTCAGTCCCAGGCTCGGGTCTCTGTTCCCTATCTCGTGATGCCGCGGTGCTCCGAAACCCCCTACTCCTAACGACGGAAACTGCGGACCGCTATCGAGAAGCATTGTCGTGAGACTGGGTTAACCGTAGAAAACAAACGGGTGGAAAACAAAACAAAATTAAACTCCAGCTTAACGGAGCGCGCAGGCTGCGGAGATAACGTGCCGCGTTTTTGACCGCGTCCTAAAATGTCTACAGCAGAAGGGGGAAAACGGTATATAAAAAAAACTAAACGAACAAAATCCTACGTTGAGAGAGTTGTATGAAAACTCCCGTAAATGGGATCCGCGAAAAAGAGGATCAAACTTCCCCCCCTTTCTAGGCGAATGATGTCCTTGGACTGATAAAGTCAATCACTCACTCCCAGCACATAAATGAACTCGGGAGGCAGTGCTACGACACCCAATGAGAGTTCAGCTACCCCTCTGGCACGTGACTCCAAAGGAGGGTACTAATTGGCCAGATTTCTGGTGATTGGCACGGTTTGCTATTGAAAATGGCAGTTCGTCTCAATGGTTTAATTTGATTGGCTCGTAGGAGCATTATTTTGCAGGTATAACGTAGCGCACCAGAGCAGCTCGTAGTCTTATGTGTTTTGCTTCCCTAAGAAACTCGCAAAGCGGCGGCGTGTGAGAGCGTGAGTGAATAGCGCTGCATTGGGCCGGATGCCACAGCAGCGGCTCATATTTAGCAGCGGATCTGTAAAATGCAGCAGTTATATTGCACTCACTACTCAGTAACTTCTGAAATTACAGTAAAACTTTGAGAAACTTGCGCCCTTGATCTATTTTAACGAGAATTGTCCGAATCACTTTTTACTAGAGTCATTATATTTGACTATAGGCTACATTATAGCCTGTATTGTGGCAAACTTAGCAGTGCAATTAACCTGTTTACCAAATTACAACTGCGACATGATCTATCTATCTATCTATCTATCTATCTATCTATCTATCTATCTATCTATCTATCTATCTATCTATCTATCTATCTATCTATCTATCTATCTATCTATCTATCTATCTATCTATCTATCTATCTATCTATCTATCTTGATGTATTTTCTATGCTATCTGTCTCTTTCATTCGACCAGTTTGGTCTTATTAACAGAAAACTTGAATATACTTGGCACAGATCCGAAACGTGGCTTTATAGAAACCGCTCGAAATGGTTGGGGGGCGTTTTGCAAAGCTCGATAGGGTGTATGACGGAGAAATAAAGGACAGAAAGAACGATGGCAGTAATTGTAATATCCTGAGATTATATATATATTTTTTCATCCCAGCCCAAAAAATTGGTGCCATTGAGCGAGTTTCACAGGGGTGCTGCTGACTCGCTGCAGGACGCATAAAATCTGATCAAGTTCACAGACGCGCTGAGTGCTCCAAGCGGCGCTTTATAACGCCAAGCCCTTCACATCCCTTTCCCCTCAATCTGTCCCGGGAAGGAGCGCACGTTATTTTCTTTCTTTCTTTTTTCTTTTTTCAAGAGTTCTGAGAGAGAGAGAGAGAGAGAGAGAGAGCGGAAAAAAATCTTCAACTCAGTCCCCTCATTCTGCTTGCGCCTTCGTCCAACCTGCATTTCCTCCCTGCACATTTCCCTCGAGAGAGGTATTGTGTAGATTTAAAAGGTGAGTTTTCCATATTTTCTACCTTGTCTAAATCGTGCCGGCGTCTGTTAAGGTGAGATATTTTTCCTAAAATCTGGGTAGTCTCACACTGTTGGGAAGTGTGTAGTAAACCTAGGGTGCATCTCACGATTTTTTTTGTAAACCTTTCCGGACGTGAACCTATACTGCTTAGGCCTGTTTTAACACGTGGTGTACTCAAACTGTTAGTAAACACGCGTGTTTTCCTTTTATTCGGTTGAGTTAGAAGTAGAATTTTGTTTTTCTTCATTTAAGTTTTAGAGGTGTAGCCTTGACCTCGGCTACTTATCTCTAGACAAAACGGCGAATGGCATTCCATCTTCCCTTTTCCCCTTTCTCTCTATGGGCTCTCTCTCCTTCTCTCTCTCTCTCTCCCCCTCTCCCTCATCTACTGTCTCACACACATGCACCCGCCCTCTCTCTCTCGCGCGCGCGCACAGAGCGAGGGGGGGTTGTGGGTTGGGGGGGAGCTGAGTTTCCCCTTGTTGTCCTGAAGCTAGAGATTTATAGCGACCTTTCTGAACTTTCACAAGTGACAGGCGATTAAGTTTTTTTTGAATGCTCCTTTTCTCCATATTTTATTGTCTTGTTGAGATGCGGAGCCTTGATGACCCACATATGTTTATTGTGGGGGGCGTGGTCTCTCTTCAGTGAGGAGGATCCCCATAAAATGTTTACATTCTGTAATATAGATTAACCCCCCCCCCCAAAAAAAAATAAAAAAAATAAAATAAACAGTCCCAAGGCGTCAAATCATAGATCCAGGGCCATCTGAATGAATGAGTGTGTGTGTGTGTGTGTGTGTGTGTGTGTGTGTGTGTGTGTGTGTGTGTGTGTGTGTGTGTGTGTGTGTGTGTGTGTGTTTACACCATGCTAAGCAACTGTTGCACGGTGGGCAGAGGTAGACCGAGGTCTCCGATGTCCCAGGACACACTTTTCTCAAGCCTGCTTATATTTCTGTGCACTTTTACCAGCATTTAGAGAGGTGGCGGTGGTGAGGACGCCAAACATGCGTCTTTCCGTTTGTCACTCCTCCACAGCAGATTTTGGCTCATTCAAGATTTTAATACAAAGATTATCTGTTATTTCTTGTGATACAGTCCCCCCCCCCTCCTCCTGTATGGCCCGCCTGCTTGAGTAAATCCTTGGCCCAGGAGGGTTTTTTGGGGGGGTTGTTGTTTTAACATGGCAGGGAATAGTTTCCCCGTTGGAAAATTCCTTTTTATTCTCATTTACAATTTACAATGTGACCAATTTAACTTAACGTCATCCTTGCCTCCATGTAACTAATCCTTATTTTTTTGTCCAATATTTCCCAAAGCGCCTCTGTTCACCAAGGGTTAAGATATATATATATTTAACAAACTAATAAGATTTTTTGTTTTGTTTTTTGTTTTTTTTTACACCGGTTCTTATATTTCAAACGTTTTTTTTAACAACTTCATTTTTGAAAACACACACACACACAGAGTAAAACATCAGTGTACTGTACACTGGTTTCGCTTTTTTTCATCATATTTGTATCGTATCTAATTTAACTTCAGTCTTTACTGAAGTCCGAAGGTTGGACGCACTTTAAGCCCTTAATTAATCACACGGAATCTGAATTACGCATACGGGACGGCAGCAAGTTGTCCTGTATGTTTTTATTACATACAGGCTTGTGCTAGGACTACCTCATTGGTCGCTGGAATGGGCCAATTTTCCGTGTAATCATTGGTTATGCCATAATCTGCTTGGAACTGAGCATGCGCGCCGC
The DNA here is from genome assembly GCF_029633865.1 of Lampris incognitus. Lineage (NCBI taxonomy): Eukaryota > Metazoa > Chordata > Actinopteri > Lampriformes > Lampridae > Lampris > Lampris incognitus. The sequence goes on along the minus strand of NC_079211.1, from coordinate 30,431,885 downwards.
CTTAAACTCTCACACCTCGCGTACAGTGCAGGCCGAGTCCCGGGCGCGCTGGCTGGGGAGAGGGCAGAGCAGCAGCCCTCATCTCCACTGGTTAACAACCAGCCTTTCGTTATATCTAACTAACTACACGTAGGGCCACATGCAGGACGATGGAGCATTACTAGACCCACACACACACACACACACACACACACACACACACACACACACACACACACACACACACACACACACACACACACACACACACACACACACACACACACACACACACACACACACATTTGAGAGTATTTCTAAAGCAAAGATGAGTGATTTTTTTTGTGTGGATTTTTTGTTGCTGATCCATTTCATGTGGCCTAGTAGAGAAGTGAGTCTCAGACGCTCGGCCGGGCCCGTGCCGGTGTGAAGCGCTTCAGTTCGCGGACTCCGCTGCCCGGAAGTTAACCCAATAGTCCCCAAACAGAAGTCGACTGTGTTTTTACTTTTTCAACAACAGTCAAGTGAGATAGGACATGAACTCCCGCAGCGTGGACGTCAGTATCTTAAGTCCTTTATATGTTTGATTTTGAGCAGAAATGGAAAAGCATCGAGGCAAATGCTTATCAGGCGTATATGATAGATAGGCAAACCGAGTGACGTAGCAAAATTATGCACACATACTTTTTGGCGTCATTTCTTATCTCGTGCTTGTGCCTATTGGTTTTTCATGTAAGAAGTCGTGTGCACATTTAGGCTTGGTTTGGTGGCCTTAATGCTATCTATGTGCACCTTCAGTGAACACGTTTGTCTCACTTACAATGCTCGTCTTGTTGTGAGTGCATCTAAGATTTTTCGTCCTAACTTAAGCCCCCTGCACCTTTCTAATCTTTCACATTTTCAACGCAGAGATCTTTCAGTATAATTGTTGCTGTCTACTCCAGTTTTTATCTATTTATTTTTGCATGGGTGTGGCGGTTGATGATGACTCAAAATTTTGTAAAAAAAAAAATCTGATCTCAGGAAACAGCCTGGATATTCAAGTTTTTGCACGCCGTATAACAACTTAATTGTCTGCGTTGACTGAGATATGGATGAAGGACACATGCATGCCTGTGTTGTGTCGCTCAGAGAGACTGCTCGTTGGATTTGTTGAGAATTTATTGTGGAGGAAAACAGTCTCGATCATGTCTCATCATTCTGCATTTGCTGCACAAAATCCAGGGGGCTGTCTTACATTGTGCAGAATGTGTAAAGCCCTCTGGGATGAAATTGTGATTTTAGGGCTATTTCAGGTTATGCAAATAATTTTGTCTTTGACTTGGCTTCACCTCAGGCCCATATACCTACATCTTATAGACGTAACTAAACTGTAGAGCTCATAAAAGGCCCGAACTTTATATGGTCAGTTGGAATTTAAATGTCCCTTTTATCTTACCTAGATATGGGCGATGAGGAGGGCTAATTGGCTTCTTGCTGTAATTAACCTGAGCATCTGTCTGCAACTCTTCCAAAATCTGTTAATTTGTCCACATTTCATAAAGTCGTAGAGAGACTGTGCACTGCCCTCCCTCATCCACTATTAAATCAGTGTATACATTTCAGTGTTGCAGAAATGCACACACACACACACACACACACACACACACACACACACACACACACACACACACACACACACACACACACACACACACACACGATTTATGGATTCAGGTACATGAATGGATTAAGACAGAGAGATAACTATCTCTATCTATCTATCTATCTATCTATCTATCTATCTATCTATCTATCTATCTATCTATCTATCTATCTATCTATCTATCTATCTATCTATCTATCTATCTATCTATCTATCTATCTATCTATGTAACATACTCATGGTGTAGTTAAATAGAGGATGCATGTCGTACTTCTTGTTTTATTTTACTTTTTCACTGCATTGACTTGGACTCATGTGCAACAATCGCGGGTCCACATACTTATGGGAAATCCTGCAGCTCTGGTTGCTAACAGTCGATGGAGTTTATGGCAGATACGCGGGGATGTTATCTGATAGTTTGTCTGGCGTTTATGTCGACAGAATCATCACAGACCCCGTCATAAGAGAAGAAATAAAAGTGTGCATGGCTCAGCCTGTGACAATATCACGGTGTGTTCCGACTGGAACTTCTGTCCTGTGTCATCTAGTCGTTTGTTGAACACCTGTGCCATTCATTTCATCCCCCCTCCCCGTGTTTACTGTACTCGAGAGACTTGATCCGTATGGATGTAAAAAAAAAACATTCCCTGGTGCATTCAAAATACAGTGCTATCAATAGGATTTTGTCTCGTCTTGTCAGCCATGATTCTGAAAATAACTGCGCAGCTTTCCTTAACTTCTAATTGGAAGTGGCTGCACGTGTCGCGGTGTTAGCATTTCCAGAGTAATCACGCAACATTTTTGTTTTTTCTGGGTTTGACAAAGTCCTCAACTTCACGTTAGCAGCCAGTGATTGGAGAGTGTGTATTACTACACGTCATTTTCTCATGCTTGTGTTTTATAGATGTTATGCGCGTTTAGAAATATGATTTCCATCGTAGAGCACACGTGCGTTCTCAGGTGTCACAATGGGCTTGGTCTCATTGGTGTATTTTAGCACAGTTCGTTTAAATGTAATGCATGGGTCAGCCGAAGCTGCGTCGTGTCCGTAAGGCACCTATGTTTCTCTTAATTACAGTGTCATGCCATTTGGTTGGAAACGATGCGCGTCACCGTCCGCTGCCCCGGCGAGGGAGGGAGGGAGGGAGGGTGGGCTGTTGGCTTCATGGCCTCCAGCTCTCAGCCACGTAGGTGCATGTGTGAGGCTACTGCTTGACAAACGGATACGAGTTTATCTCAACCATGATTGGAGACGGGACGGTGCCGGCCAGGGTTGTGTCCGCCTTCGCGGCACGTTGTGCGTCAAGCGGGCCCTTTGTGTTCGCCTCTACCTATTTAGATTCCCTTTGCAGGTGACGTCACAAAAAAGGGATTCGGGAAAAAATAATAATTGCTTCAACTGAAGCCCTGCAACAAGTTTTGGAAATAAGAGTTGTCCTTTTAAATCTCTGGGCCACACCCAGTCAGTTGGCTACTGAAACCGGAAGCGGCCGTAGCGCAAATTAAGAATAAACTAACCTGGTGTAAACTAGTAGGCAGATGACACTGGTCCACTTATAGCATGTATTGCAAGAGTCTGAGTCATGGAGGGAAGCTCTGACCTGAAAATATCTCTCACACACACACACACACACACACACACACACACACACACACACACACACACACACACACACACACACACACACACACACATATATATATATATATTCCTATTTTCTTTTTTTTTTAATCTGACCCCTTCATATTTGTGCTGGCCTTGCAAAGTAGACAACGCCGTTATTTCTCTTTGCTGGACGATTCTACGCAGACGTAGCCCTGCATTGCTTGTTAAAGCGATAATAAAGTCAGAGATGCTGCTGTAAAGGCTTTATAGTGTACATGCATAAGTACTTCAAAGCGGCTCACGCACGGGACGTTCCGCTGACGCGTGTGCGGCTGCGGGCCGGAGCGCACCAGCCACCTGACAACTTGTTGCTGCACATCAAAGCCTCCGCTCCAGCGCCGTGCCCAAGCTGCACGGCCTGCACCCGTGCGCCCATGCGACCGACGTGGCGCGGAAGTGTGCGTAATATACGACGACGGT